>NC_031975.2:27548894-27848894 GCF_001858045.2 Oreochromis niloticus
AAGAGCTCGAGAGGATGTGGAGGGTGAAGGTGACGGTGGTCCCCGTGGTAATCGGAGCACTAGGTGCGGTGACTCCCAAGCTAGGCGAGTGGCTCCAGCAGATCCCGGGAACAACATCGGAGATCTCTGTCCAGAAGAGCGCAGTCCTGGGAACAGCTAAGATACTGCGCAGGACCCTCAAGCTCCCAGGCCTCTGGTAGAGGACCCGAGCTTGAAGGATAAACCGCCCGCAGGGGCGTGCTGGGTGTTTATATATATATATATATATATATACACACATATTATATATATATATATATATATGTATATGTATATGTGTGTGTGTGTGTGTGTTACTACAGTGTGAAAGCCATTCAATTAAACTCACATTGGTGAGATATCATTTAGGCTGTACATGTTTGCATGTGTCAGACTACAGAGCACGACTGTGTGCTGGGAAAGGGGGAAAAAAAGGAATCAATGTAATGTGAACAAAGAAAGAAAATAAACTTTGAACATAAGAAGATGGAGTTTCTGTAGTTAATGGTTTCTGGGTAATAACAATTTTAAGGACTGTAAAGAAGTATTTTATGAAAGTGGCTGCAACCATTAGGGACGAGATAATCAATAGTTTTGTGCAAAACAGAAAAACCTCTTTAATGAGTACAGTTCAGGAGGAAAAAAACAAAAACAATAAATGTACTTCTCTGGTTTTCTCCATTAATTGGTTCTTTGTAGAGCTGATATTCTCTGAATTAACATCTCTGTTTTTCGTAAATGCAGCTATTATTTAGCAAACTGTGTCATTGTTTGCAAATGCTGCAGCACGCTCTCGTCTAACTCGATAAAAGGCTAATCAGACTAAGCGCTGTTTTAACTGAAATGATACAGAACTTCCAATTAGACTTTTAAAGATTACATACAGGTAGGGGGAAAGGCAGGATTTAAAATGCTATTACTTTCTTTATACTTGTGTGGACCCGTGTCAACTATTGTTTGAAGAATCAGCCAAAATAAAGCCATATTTAATGTCATGACAGGAAAGCCAAAATACTGTACTTCTAGGTACTTATAGTTGGACTTTGTGGGTTCATGCGCTTGCCGACGGCATGTGGTCCTCAATTAGACAACAGTTGGTGATGATTTCAGCTTTGAGACTTGCTAAAACCATGAAGCCAGCAGGCTTGAAAACATTGGTACAGTGTGGTGTAGATGGGCATGGCCAACAACAATACTCAGGTAGGCTGTGGTGTTTAAACAATGCTCTGTTGGTACCAAGAGTGCCCAGAAGTGTGCCAGACACCATTACAGCACCGCCATCAGCCTGACCTGTTGAAACGAGGCAGGATGAATCACTATTTTATGTTGTTTATGCCAAATTCTAACCCTACCATCTGAATGTTGCAGCAGAAATCAAGATGTATCAGACGAGGAAACATTTTTCAATCTTCTGTTGTCCAGTTTTGGTGACCCTGTGCAAATTGTTTCCTGTTCTTAGCTGTGTGAGTGGCACCAACTGTGGAAGCGCTTCTCCTCATCACCTCTGCCTCACTCGAATATCTTAAGATAAACATATTTTTGGTTGCACAAAACATGCAAGTTGAAGGTCAGCAGCTGGAGGAAACTGTTATGAGCATTTCTTTTATCATATTCTGATATTTGCTGATAAATTGTTGACTGATATCAATCACTGTGTCAACCACCATGACAGTTGAAAAGTAATAAGGCAAATTTCATGTCAGTCTTTGACAGGAAAGCCAGAACTCTTTACTTATAGCTGGACTTTAGCAGGTTGATGTGATTGCTGATGGCACATGGACCTTAATTTGACCACAGACAAGAGTCTTCAAGATTCGCTCGGCTTGCTCAGAATAAGGACACGGACAGAAAAAAAAGTGACAATGTCCAATCTGGCCAGTCCATTATGGAGCAGTGCAGGGGCAAGCAATAGGTTTAGACAAGTCTTCAAGTCTTAACTCTTTTCTGTGAAAAGAAGCACTGAGTGAAAAGATTTTCGTGGCCTGGAGTGTTCAAAGTACAAGGTGTTTTTTTTTTATGAGCAGGGCAACTAGAACATTAGTGAATAAAAGGTATCCGATTTGTTTTCTTCTGGTGCACTTAGTAAGCACGCAAGCATGTAGATTTGCTCTATGAGCACATAATGTCAAATGAATGGAAAAAGAGAGTCAGTCAGGAGGGGGAGTAAAGGAATTAAACACTCTTTTAAATCCCATTTGGTGACATCTGGTGCCATTCCAGTACTTTGAATAGTTTCCAAAGTCTAAGTGAAATGAATTAATAATTAATGCTTTTCTTCATATGCTTTTCTTTGTGCTTATTTGGCTAAAGCTGTCGACTAATGATCTGGCTCAAACTGTTCATTACATTTCAGACTATGACCCAGTAGCTGCAAGAAAAAGAAGAAAAAAAAAAAGACCGCTTTCATAAGGGTAATTATTCAGGGCTTAATTTCTGTAAATGGCAAATGAAGAAGCTGTAAAAGATGAGCTAAAACACAAAAATAAATTAGTAACAGAGTCATAAATAAAATAACCTTCTGTAAACAGCACGAGAACATGTTGTACAAGCTAAACAGCATTTTATGTTAGCGTGTGAGGCTCATAAATATGTCACAGAAGAATACACAATGCATTTATTATTCAGCAAACTGTTTGGCCAAGTGTAATTAATAGGTAGGCAACAATGTTACATGCAAGATCAATCTTATCGTCATGATCTTTTACCTAAATTTAAAGTGGTCCTATCAGGCTTTTCCTTAATTTGCATCATGATGTTAAAATGGAAAATGCTCATGTTGAACATGGCCAAAGTTTCACACAATGAGAATTAATTGTGTATGCATAATTAATCCCCGTCAGCCAGAACCTTGGGTGTTTTATTGCTTTAAACACTCTGTTTCACATAGTTTTTCTACTCTGACGTTTACATGATGTCAGAGTGGAGGGATGACTCTGATATGGTGATCTCAGGCTACTGAGGCTCCACCCACCAGCTGGTCAAACCCTGCTAAAGGGAGAGCCAGTCACAAGAATGAGTGAAGAAAGATAAGTAAAGATCATGTGGATGAACTGAGGATTTGCATCAAAGCTCAGTATAAGATAGCTGTACCAGGAAAACATGCGAAGATCCTCTAGAATAGTCTAAGGCACTTGGAAAGAAAAGCTTTAAATCTGAAGATGTTTCACCTCTCATCCGAGAAGCTTCTAAGAGTAACTGGTGGAGAGTCCCAGATTTAAGCCCTGTGAGAGTGTCCCCCCAAAGAGGGTTATGGACCCCCTATTGATCCTCTACCTAATCACACGAGCCAAGGTGTGAAACGGATGTGGATCACAATCAGCCAAGGTTTCAGGTGAACCCACTATGAAACCTGGCCCCACCCTATCATGTGATTTCTTGAGGTCAAATAGCCCAGGATGTGAGTGGGAGTTAAGGTGTCCGGGAAGGGATCTCAAAACTGGATTATAGATGGCAGACAGTTGGTGTTGCAAGCCACCACCTCTGTTCAAAGATGGTCGCTCACAGTGGACATTCGTGCTTCTTTCACTCCTCTTTCAAACCATCTGTCTTCTCTGTCCAAAATGTGAACATTGGCATCCTGGAAAGAGTGACATTTGTCCTTTAGATGCAGATGGACCGCCGAGTCTTGTCCCGTCAATGACTGAAAACCTTCACAGACATCTAAAATAAAAATCTGGAGCTGGGTATTACTAAGAATGGACCAGAATACAGTCAGTCGAATACATTAAAAATACCATCTTGTACTAGCCTTTGCACGAGAGGTTTGTTTTTAGGTAAAAACACCTTTGAGCTCAAAAGTAAGACAACTTGAGAACAAAAGCTGCGGTGATTTTATTTTCAAACAACTAAAACATAGTTAGATTAAACCCTAAAAGTCTGATGGCAGATGAGTATGAGTTATGGCATGAACATTCCTACATTCAGATCAGCTTTCATGGATTATAACTACACTAAACACCAACGACAGGAAATGGATGTAAAAAGTACAAAAATATCTTCTAAGTTCAAAGCGTATTGAGACTGAACACTAAGCTCTGCTGGTTTTTTAAGCTTCTAAGCCTTTTTTAGCTGATTGTTTTGGTCTTGGGTGAAAATTGCATGTGCCAACCAATTTAGGTGTTTCACTGAAAATGTTCTAATTGGTGTTCTTAGTGTAATTAATGTTCTAATTAGGAGAAAGATGACAGCCACACAAAATCATATCACAATTACAGTGAGTACAATTATAATAGTTATAAACATAACCATGTGGAAAATTTGTTGAAATTGCTTAAATTCGTCATCTGAACGTTTCTCCTTAAAGCAATATGTTGACTTAAATAACACCAAAGCAGCCAGTTTGAGTAGATAGAGCGTTTTGGGGGATATAATATATTTTAAACATTTAGTAAAGTTTCATTGCCATTTCTTTTCCATATAAGCTGCTTTTGAGTATTTACAAAATGAGCATGAAGACAGCGGTGCTGGGAGCCCAGCAATTACCACACAAAGCAGTCATGTATGGCTCTCTGCAGCGTTTCTCTTTTATAACCAATTTTAATGAACAAATTATTTTGTCTGGGTGACTAAGCTACACGTGTTGTGGTGTGCAGTGGGTCTGCAGCCTGTAGTCTCACAACGCAACACAGCAGCAGAACATGTAGTCTTTTTTTATTATGAGAGTAGGTAACTCTGAAAGCTTCTGCTTACATAATTGATGAGCTGTTAGCAAGTTAAAGAGACAAAACATCCCATTTACATCTGCACTGAGCTAAAGGGTAACTGTAACAGCTGTTCATTATCACCAGGGGGCAGTGTCACAAGCAGGACTGCATGCAAGCCTGTATGTAATTTTTCACTCTGCATTGGAAATTCATACAAAAACACCGTTCTATAAATCCTCCATTCCCCAGCTGTCATAGGCCGAGAAGCGGGGTACACCCTGGACTCTTATGCAGTAACACACAATTTCCATATTAAGGTGGAAATGGTAACACTAAACAGTTGGGAAGATTACCATGGCAACCTCAGAAGCCAGTAATCTCCTCCCTAGTTACTGCAGTGAATATTTGCGTTATCAGGTTAAGATGCTAATGCAGCATATGTTGCTTCTTTATCCGTCAGCTTGGTTTGGCATGTTTTTCACCCTTCGGTCCCACAATTAGGTAAATTCAGCTGTTTTGAGCATGAACGGCAATCATTTAAAGCAGGCATGAAAATCACAATCACTAAAACAAAGTCGTAAGGGAAAAGGTTAAGGTAGAGCAACTGCTACATCCTACACAAGGTCGAACGCATCAGCAGCACGTGCAGCCATATATGTGTTGTCAAATCAACTAGCTTTGCAATGTCACAGGGTGAACAACATTTTTTCAACATCTTTTCTCATTTTTAAAGTTTCAAGAAAAGCATTCTGAAGTTACCACTTGTGAGATGGCGATGTTGTTTTTAATGCTTTCCACCTGTTTCTAGAATACAAATGAGGAACAAATGAAAGCGTGGAGAAGAACTCCCACGATGAAATGGGATAATAATTTAATTTCCCCTCACTGACAAGCTCTTAGTGACTCTCAATCACATGTATGGCAGGCAGGAAAGGGGGACATGTGCGGTGGGGTGTGGGGGGTGGAGTGGATGTGTCACCATCTATTCTGTTTCCAACTTGCACTTTCTCTGCTGAACTCGAATAAAAACCCAAAGTTAATTGCATCCTCATCAAAGCCCGAGACAGCTGCATTTAGTGCAGTCGTCGCACGAGTACATTTGCCACTTCATCTCTGTCAAGTGAGACAAATATTTACTGAGCCAGGCGCTTGCAGTTACAGGCCGCATTGTGGGGGACAAACAAAAGATCAAGTCTCCACACAGAGTAAGCCTGAGGATGTCACTAACTGAATTCACAGAGGATGAATGATAAATACTTAAGTGGAACATGGCATGCTTTTCTACTGAATGACAGACCAGCGCAAGAGAAACCTTTGTCACCCTCCTGCACCCTGGCATCTGATGTTCTCCGTGTCTAATAAATGGCTGAAAGAAATGTCATCTTTACAGTTTGCTGCTTCTCTACAGTTTATCTATGAGGTGCCAGAGTGGATGAACACAGCACCAAATCACCGGCAGGAGAGATGCAAACAACCTGACTGATATCATCAGGGGGAAGTGTATAGTGCATCGGAGAGGGCGTGCATGGTGGAGCTCCACTGCACCATTCAAATTTCCAGCAACATGAAAATAAAAGTGCCACATTGATTTTTGTCTTTACATCTGTAGCTGCAAGCTCATAATCCGAAGCTTGTGTGGGTGCCAACGAGACTGGCAAGACACTACACTTGCATGATATCAAGTTTTGGACTTCAAAGTCATTCACGTATCTGCCAAACTCTTGAATACCACAGACAGGAGTCTATGCCTTCTTATTTTTCAATAGTGGCATTAAATATCTTTTTCTTTAAACAGTTTTTTATTAAAATGCTAATTATGTTTATTGTAGAATATGATAAAAGTGCATCCAGTCCAATAACAAATTAAAATGTTAGAAGTGAGAGAGGTTTATTCATTTCGTTAATTACTTATCAAGCTGTGAAAAAATATGAAAAAATAACGTCTTAATAGAATATAAGGTAAGGTTAATAAAAGGTAAAAACTGTTAGTTTGATCATCTTTAGGCACCCTGTGTTGCTTTTGGAGGCCTGTCATTGCTCTTAAGAGTACTTTATGCCAGCAGTCCCCAACCTTTTTTCCGCCACACAATGGTTTATGTCTGACAATATTTTCACGGACCGGCCTTTAAGGTGTCGCGGATAAAAACAACCAGTACCAAAAAAGAGAGGATTTATTCACACGAGATAAACCCCAGGGAAACTGAGTTAATGCTAAAAACGCTAAAAAAATAAAAACCCTGAAAACCATAAATTTCACACCTGAGCCTCAACTCTTGCGCCCTGCTACCAAAAGACTCACGGACCAGTACCCGTCCGTGGCCCGGGGGCTGGTTTATGTGTCGTACCCCTTCGTGTATGGATGACAGACAAGCACATATTGTTGTTCAGCATGCTTGAAGTGTGTGAAAATATCCTTTTTGGTGTACTTAAATGTAACACCTAAAGAGCCTCCTCCATCAGGACAACTTACCCTACCATAATCCTCAGCAAAGACTAAAGAAAAACAAAGACTTTAAGAGTGCAGACCTGGCACTGAAAACCCAGAGGCCCCAAGCACAGGGTCCAAAAGTATCATAAAGGAAGTGGTTTTAATGTTGTAGCCGATCACTGTAGATGCAGAAGGTCAGCATTATGATTCAATCAAAGGTCAGTGTGTGTGCTTTCACCAAATCAGTGTTAATTACATGTCTGGTAATTCAAAGCTACAGTACTTAACAAATCTATGAGACCACCCCTGAGGTGAGGGCCAAATCTGCCTTAAATTAACAGCATTGGTAATTAGTTAATCCACCAGCTCTTTGACTAAAATATTTTTATTCCTACAAGGTAGTTATTGTTGTTATTCAGGTTAATCAACTTTTCAAATGTTCTGTTTTACCTATAAAAAAAAAAACCCCCAAAAAGAAATAAAAAAATAGTAAAGCACATTAACATTATTTGATTAAGATGCCATTTTTTCCACAGTTATTTACTTCAGTTAGTTTTTGTGGTGATTAATATCTGAATTCCCAGGAAAGTCCAGTGTGCCGGCTCAAATTTGTATGTAAAAAACACAATTTTTAGTTTTAAAAACTTTGGCATATTTAAAAAACTTTAGTGCGGTAAATCGCTTGTACCATCATGCTGCACAGGTAAACTGTTATCCTTAGTTTTCTGTTATCAGGTTATAATTATCTATGGTTCCGCTTTCACATACCTACATCCAGATCAGCAACTTTTATCACAAAACAGTCGTTTTTCAAAGACTCTGTATGCTGTAGCATAATATTTTTTTTCCTAAATTGGAACTGTGTACCCCAATCTTTGGAAAACAGCCTTAGACCAACTAGTCTACCCAATTAAAGTGTATTGTTTTATATCTTACAGCAAGCGTTTCTGAAGGTCTACTGCATCCTGGCGTAAAGGCGGAACTCAAAGTATCTCTTACTGTTAAAAAAACAAGTGTCCTACAGCCACTTTCTTCACAACAATTTCAAAAGACTTTGTACTTCAGTGCCTTCCTCAGTGCTGGGAAGCTCAGACAGTGCTTAAAATGAGTGCTTTGGCACCTTTTCTATGCTATAACCCAGCTATATCCAGGCAAAGAGAAAGAAAAATCAAAAGCTTAAAGAAAAGATATTCATGTGGAAGAACAATACCAAAGAGAGACTGTTCAGTCCTTAATCCTTTTCTCACCCAAACGGAGCACACTCCCAAATACTTCCTACCTGCAAGCCTTTGCTAAGGGTGAGCAAATAATACGCAAGTCTGTTCTTAGTCGCTCAGATAAGATTAGCCAATATAGCTGCGAATGAAAGATAAGTGTAATTCCTCATGTCTTGGGGAAAGACTTCCTGCAGAGTCCCAGTGGGCTGACCTGCAGCTCAAGCTTCCCGGAACGCTACTAGCTATGACAGATCAAAGACAGCAGCTGATGACTTTGCTGTACATGGCAGACAAGTTGTACACAGTAAAGAAGCCACATGGAGCTATGCACCTACTACTTTATGCTTGCATTGCTGCATTACAGCAATGCAAGCGATGAGGCCCATTAGCCTCGTATTGTTCAATCCTGAGCCATGTAGGTAGGTGGAAGTTTCTCCGGGCAGATTCCCATTTCCTTTGTGGAATCACAGGGATAGGAAATCTCATTGAAGTCAACAACATGGCCGCCCGTCTTCAAGCTGGCCAACAGCACAATAAAACAAATAGGGAACACCTGCTGTGCGACGAGCTGCAGAGAGCCAGAAGGAAGCTTTTCATCAGGTTGTAAGCAAAAGCAAACGACAGCCATCAATGAAGCTCCAGCCCTACATCTTTCCCCAAAAAGAAACAAACAAGAAGAGAGATATCTGTTTTCATATCAAACACTTAACAGATTGAAAAAGCAGGCGGATTAAAAAGCTTCTCGAAACAAACGACGACAAGTGCAGAGATGGACCCGTTTTATTACTCGGGGCGTGCTGGCAAACTTGCATCATTTGCCAAGAGATAAGACAACAGTCTTTCTTCTCCTCCACTTCAAGTAAACAGAGCTCTGGAGCCATTTTATCCAACGTTCATTCCACAAGACTATTTACTCTGGAAGCTGGCACACTCAATTATGGTTGAGGGCAAGATAAACCACAATACTTCTTTCTAAACCACATTCTCTTTGTGCCATCAATACATTGCAACAAAGGAGAGTGAAGGGTGCAGCTGTTTTGATGGCATGTAATTTTATCCTGACAGTTACACATGTCACAGGTTTTTTTGGGGGTTTTTTTTTGCCCCATGGTTCTTTCACTCTTTAAGAACAATTTCAACCAAGTGTCAAACTTGGCAAAACTGAGTAGGGATGTCTGCTACACACTCACTCATGTTCTTCTGCACACGGCTATGCCACTGTCTTCTAAAACCCTATAGTATGGGCGCACTGTAATTTGTCAAGGCATGAGCAGCTCTTGTAAAACTTTCCCTGACATGGGAAATGGGAATATGAAACAGAGAATGTTCATAAATATGCAATGAGTGTTCTTAGCGATGACATTGCCTCTATTTTCCCATTATGTTATGATATTTCATATCTGACATTGCTATATAAAGCATACATATATATATGAAAATATGACAACTATCAAACAAAAAAAAAAAAACGTATTAAACATTTATATTTATATAGTACAGGCATGCAATATCTGACTCTAATCTGCAAATGCAGCATTTAATAGAGCTCGAGGTGCTTAAGTGATTTATCAGTTAATCAAAGCAGACATCCTGCTTAAGCTTTAATCACATTAATCATATTTTTAAGCAGACCACCACACTAGCTTATTTACTTACTTCCTTTGTTTTCCTGTCCTGCAAACGTTTATGCACACTGACATTCCAACAGCATTAAAAGGGAGACAACCAGCAATAATTAACCAGTAACCAATAATCAGTTACTTTACTTTTTGGCTTTATTTGATGTACGTCTCAGGTAAGTTGTTCCGAGAATGTTGGCGAGCTTGCCGCTGTTCCTCTGTGGATTTCAGCAGTCACGTTGTTTTTAAGTAATCTCAGACCGACTCGATGACTTTCAGTCCTCAGTGGGTCAGTGAAATTCACTGAAAACTCTTACGGTATATCTGGCATTGTTCCAGGTTTTACAAGTCTATAAATATTTCTTTTAAATATTGTGGAGAAAAAAATCCACATATAGGCACCTACAGTATGACTAGACCTCACAGAAGCAGGAAAGAGGATTTAAATAATGCTTTCAACTTCGCTCAGTTTGAATGCAAAAAAACCACACACAAAAAAAAAAAAACGCCTTGATTTATTATTAAAGACTTGTTTGAATTTCAAAGACTCTAAAATTCACTCAACGAGACGAGCGCAAATTTCTAAATCCCAAAAGTCTTTGTTCTCGTGTGCGATTCAAAATATGAATCCTTCAAACCTTTGTTGTATAAAGTTGACAATAACACTGTTCCCTCAAGACTGCAACATTTTTATTTATTCTTTTTTTTGACTGGGACCTTTAAGAACGCTAGCCGCTGCACATGCTGTGCAGTTAATCCATTGATTGTACTGAACAGTGTCCGCATTTAGTTAGTATGTACATTAAATCAGCAGCAACTACACAAAGTTAAACTGAAGAACTGCTATTGGACCTTTCCCTTGTGTTGCAAACTATTCTCATAAAGTGAGTGAACACTGGGTGCAGCAGAAAACCTAAATCCAGTTCCTACAAACAAGAGTTTTAAGCAACAGGAACAAGTGTGTTGTGCAGAGATGGGCAGTTACTGTAATCTGATTGTTTTTGAAGTAATGAGTAAAGTAAGGGATTACTATTGCAAAAGAGTAATTAGATTACGTTACTTTCCCGTAAGCACGCTGCGTTACTGCCATGGGAATGTGAAATTAACAGAAAAACCCTTGGATCCTCCCGCTGACATGACCACCGGGCAAACCTCCACCGACCCCACTCCTGCTAAACAAGAGCAACAGGACTTAGTGCAGCTGAATCTTGGATTTTGTTTCTTTTCTGCTGTGTTTTACTTACATCTATTTGAAAGAGTGAGTGTGAACACAAAACATTATTTTATTTTATATGCTGGAATATGCAGAAAATAGGTTTAAATGTTAAACAAATTTCTTCAAGTAAATTACTGTTGCATATAATTAAATTTTTGCTTGATGCAATGCACATAAAGTTAAAACATTAAAACTAATAAAACAAGTTTTAAAAAGACTTTTTCATTTGATTCAATTTTATATGATGGATTATGCAGAAAAAATTGAATTGTGCTGAAAGATCTGTTGCTTTATAATGTATTCAGGTTGTGTATCATGTTTTTAAAAAGTAACTAAGTAATAAAGTAACTGATTACTTTCGAAAATAAGTAATCAATAAAGTAACAGGATTACTGTGGCGGAGGTGTGGTCCCTGGCATAGCTGCAGGGGAGGGGTGGAGCGGTGAGCTCAGGGGGGTGGTACCGGGAGGCAGGTGAGCCACAGGTGGTGGCGATTGTGTCATGAGTGTCTTCCTTCTGTGTGTCTATATAGTGATGGCAGAGTCGAGCGGGAGGCTGGCTGGACCGGAACGAGCTGTCACGGTGCATTGTTATTATAAATAAAAACGTGATCGTGAGCAAAAACGGTGTGTGTGTGTCGCATACGTCACAATTACTTGTTGGACAAGTAATCAGTAATTAGTAACTAACTGGTGTGGCAGTCTGGTTTTCATAAATGATTACAGTCTGCACTACGAGCACGATGTGATAAACCAAATTCAGTAAGATCAGGACAAGAGATCCGGTTTTATTCATTTATCCGTAATTAATTAGAATCTTAAAGCTTTTATTCTCCTAAGACTTAGTTCTGAAACTGAAAACATTTTTAGAAATGCTACCGAGCATAGATGGTATGATATAAACACATACCATAACGATGAAGGGCCATACGCCCTCTACTTACAATCCAGTTACTAACCAGTTGTGTTAGACTCAGTGCGAGCCACGTAAGCATCAGAAGGTAAGAGTCAGACATATAGTGCTGTAATAATTTTCCTGTGGCTTAAGGTCAATTACAAAAGTTAAGAGCAACAGTGGGGAGAAAATGACTTGAAGGATGACATTTCTTGTAAGGCAAGATTTCAGCACTCACTCAAAATTGAGAGTCGAATCTAGTGTTTCTACTGAATTGAGAAGCTCCTTTCATGACTGATGGGTCATGAAGGAGGAGAGTCGAGAGTAGGTGGACTGATGATCAGAGTGTTGGCAGAATCAAGAATATTGCCCAGCATGTAGGGAGCAGACCATGGCCTGGAGCTATGGATCCTTTTGAAGTCGCGTTCGCTGACATTAAGCTTTTGAATTTGATAACATTTCAGAACGACAGCTGTGGAAGCAGTGAAGTAATAGTGTAAGCTGGAAAAATGTAGGGTGAGAACGAGTATGTCGCAAACAATGGCATTCTCTCTGTATGCAGAGACGTTCTTACTTTAAACGCTTCTCAATTGGGCCGTTGGTGCAGAAACCTCAGCAACAAATTAAAACTTAGCAGGATCATTTTTAGGGCTGTTCGATATAACGATATATATCGGATGCCGATATAAAAATGTCTATCGTTTCATATCACGCTATCGTTTGTTTCGTGGTGTCGCAAAATAAACTGTTTACGTCAATATTTTTTCATCATTTTGATGGTCACTGTAGAATTTCTTAAAGTTCTCCCTTTCTCTTATATTTAATATAATATAATATAATATAATATAATATAACACCCACACCCACAACCACTAGCACTTTACCACTACTGTATAGTTCTGTGTAGATAATCATTCTGTACATACGATAATTTTAATCCCACAACTGTTTATAACTTACATAGTTCACATTCTGTATAACTGTATATCTCAGATTTCTGTATAGTTTTTATTTCATATTTATATCCTGTTCATAGCCTGTACATAGCTTGTACTCACTACAGCCTGTACATACTTATAGTTATAGAATATTCATAACATACTTCACACTGTGTACATTATAACATACCATAATAGACCCATTTCTGTAATATACTTACACATCTCTATTATTGCTAATATATATTGTAATATATCTATATCACGACTAAAGCACTTTCTGGATGGATGCAAACTGCATTTCGTTGCCCTGTACCTGTGACATGTGCAATGACAATAAAGTTGAATTCTATTCTATTCTATAACCACACTACTATGGGCTCAAAATGTGGTCATAAATATTTTGTACTTGTAAATCAATTTTGTATGTGTAAAAAGAATTTGTGTGTGCGTAAAAAAGATTTGTGTGTGTAAAAAGAATTTGTGTGTGCGTAAAAAAGATTTGTGTGTGTAAAAAAAAGTTCAAAAAAGCGCCCCTCCGACAGCCAAACCCATCTGTTCTCTGATTGGATTGTTACATTTGTGATTGACATGACATTGACCAATCAGATGAAAGGAAGAAAAATAGGGTCAAAATTCGTATTTGTAACTTGCAGGTGTTTTTTTGGCTAAGTCCACACACAAATCTTTTTTACGCACAAACAAATTCTTTTTACACACACACACAAATCCTGATTTCCAAGTACAAAACTGATTTACAAGTACAAAATATTTATGACCACATTTTGAGCCCATACACTACGGATGGACAAGCGACTGTTTTTATGCGTTGTCGTTAGCAACAATGACGGTAAAACCATCGTGTGCCTTGTAGCTACTCGATCCGTACGGAAACCCGATCAGTACCACGCATGCGCAAATCTTACGTCACTTCCTCTCTTTGCCAACATTGCGACAGTGAATGTATTTGAACGACACAGTTAGCGCCCAGTTAGCTCCGAGCATTTCTCGACAGCTCTGCCTCTTTTTCGACTGCCCATTTAAACAATGGATAATCCGTATACAAACAAATTCATGCTTTTCTCCTCAACGGAGAGCGTCCCCCGACTGAATAACAGCGCAGTAAAATAAGAAGAATGATGCCTAATTACAGACTTAATAATACAGACTTAGCAATATGTCACGTGAAGATTCATCAGCCAGATTAAGTGTTTACTGACAATTGACAGTGATAGCGGACATCATCATCATCACTATTCCAACAATCCTCTCCACACAGTCAAGCATAAACACACTCAACTATCACTAAATCAAATTTAACGCATAAACAAACACGATTTGTAATGACGCTAGTTCAGTTTACAATTGACTATGTGCACGTTAGCATATGCTACTTCTGGTGCGGAAACTCCTGTGTGGAGCTTTGTTTCCGGTGTCCTATTCGCGCCCTGTTTACGGTCCAAAACAAGTTAAGCAAATGAATGAGTCAAGCGGCGATTTACATTTCTATAGATGTTTTGGGCATTTACCCAATATATCTGTAAATGATGTTCATCGACTTGTTGATATTTTCCCCCACGCCTCAGAGCAAAAGAGAAAAGGGATTCAAATGTTATATTTCTCAGCTGTCCCTCGTTTATCGCGGGTGTTATGTTTTCAAAATAACCAGGGATAGGTGAAATCGAGTAGCCAATTTTATTTTTTGATGCGTGGACATCGTGGACATCCAGTACTGCACTTCAGAGTCACACTGCTAGCGATCGATGCAGCGATTCTGTACTGTACAGGAGAGACGTCACGGAGGAGATCGTCTGCAGCGATCAGGACGCAGGACACAATCTGACGTAAAAATAAGCATGAAAACTTGCACTAAAAAATCCGCGAAACAGCGAGGTGAAAGGTGAACCGCGTTATAGCGAGGGACCACTGTAATTTTGAAGGTAAGTCACAACATATCCTTCATACATACTAATGTATGAAGTATGTAAACCCTCACCAGCAATCGTTCATTTTTTTGTGTGGCTTTTTTCACGGTTTGTTAACATGCTGTGTAGGTGTGTACTTGACTAGCTGATATGGACATAACGGGGAAACATCTGGTTTGACTATTGTTCACCTGTAGTTTGAATGCTGAACATTTGCCTGTTTAAATCATAATAACTGTCACCATACAGAGATGTGCTTCTGAATGTGGACGATGTGTCTTCTGATTCTGTAATGCAGTTCTGCTTGTGTTGAGTGATGTAAACAACCAATCGATCTAAACTCTTTAAACGTCAAAATTGATCATTAGATTTTTTATGACACAGCAGTGGTGAGTGTTCCTACCTTCTGCTCTTTGTAACTTAACGCGATATTTCCGTTTTCGAGTTTTGGACATGATTTTGGAGTATATCTTCGCAGTAGCGATTGACGGCAAAGTAAAGCTACCGGAAATGTACAACCCCACATCCAGTCTCAAACCAGGAAGTTAGCATTTTCTCGTGCACAGGGTCAATAGGGCTCATTCGCTCGGTCAGCAGGTGGCGGTATCCTCTTACACTGGGGAGTAAACCGCCATTAAACGAAACAGGAGAAGAAAAGAACATCTGCACATGCGCGGTACGGACCGGGGAGTCCTGATCCGTAACTATCTTCTTTTTTTTTCGTTTTTGTCTACATCATATTGAAATGTTTCATTACTGCAAACATTAAGAGATACTTATTATTCTTAACATCTTAACAGAAACTGACCCATAACTATCGTAAAATGCTTCGAGCGGAAGTAGTGGCCTTTTGCACATGCGTGGTACCGATCGGGCAGTGACATGCCTCCGCCGTCTGCTTGTTTATTTTCCACATAAACCTTTCACAATAAAGCTGAAGATCCTGTTCAGATTTTTCAAAATAAACTGAATCAAGTGAAATAGTATGCAGAGTGTTTACGGACAAGAAGCTAAAAAGAGCCGTCAGGTGCTAACAAATAAACCTTAGAACAAGTCTTTTCCTCGCAGCTCGCCGTGTAATAAATACTCAATTGCGGCCGTTTCAACTTATGTCACACTCGACTCCAGGTACACGATGCCCAGCTAGAAACACTTTACACAAGTTGAGTTCCTCGAGATTCACAGAATTTACAGAAAATGTAAAACATTTTTGTGATATCGTTGTCGGGACGATAAATGTCTTATATCGGGATATGAGATTTCGGTTATATCACACAGCCTTAATCATTTTTGGGTTAATCTGATAGAAGTCTCAAAGTGAATGCCATGTAATGGTTGCCAAATCTTCTGCTGGAGTAGTGGAAGTCACAAGTGTCATCATAGAGGTAGCAAAGAAGAAGTTTGATCTCTAATAGGTCATTAACATTGCAAAAAGGGCATATTGTAGTTTACCAAACCCAACCAAATGGCAACAGAACAACAAAGCCGCAAAAGCAGAGCAAAAGATGAGTCTTAAAACTACTGATGGAGACAGAAAAAAGAAACGCCACACCACTTACTGCCCCATGTGTACTTTTTTTGTGGTGCGGTATGACTAATTTCCAACAGTTTTAAAAGTTGGCATATTAAACATAATATAGAGAGAATATTTTGGCATGCAACAGCAAGAGAGCTTTTATTCTAGTTTACTGCATCCTGTTCACAGTGAGTAATGTTCAGAAAGACTCTACTGTTCATATAAATCAGTCCAATCCATTAAGCATAATTATATAAAATAAAATGAATTCATAGAAAAATGTCCTTTCTGTGTTGCATTCCATCAGTTTTCTGCCTAAATTTAAGAGGAGAGATTTACATTGTGCAAAATTTACTTAAAACCCAAGAACCTGAAATAGCTTTCAAGATGGTTTTCTCCTAGAACAGCATTTTCATTCTCTTTCATGTGGAACAACCCTCCTCTGGGGTGGAAAATTGAAATTTTAACAGTAGCAAATCACTGTCTCCGCCATCCTCTTTTCCCCTCTTCCTTTCCTTGTCGACTATTATACAGTAATTTGACAAAGTGAGTTGCAGAGCATGAACAACACGGCCAAACAAGCAGATTTTACAATGAAGAGACGCCACAGAGCGAAGATTTAACTGACATAAAATAAAAAACATTATACAAATCCAGTCATCGATACTTAGCTGTGTTAGTTGGTGGCTCACGGGGGTCTATATTCCAAGACATCTTATTTGCCAAATATGAAGGCAAAGGTATTGAGTGTATCTAATACAGAAAACTATTGTGTGAGCAAAATATAGAGGAGGTTACATATTGCGATTGACTCCTGGGCAGAAAAACAGATTCACTCTTCACCTCTAATTTCACAGGGTGTGTGTGTTAGTGAACTGTGGACAAAAACTGCTGCCAGACAGTTAAAAAAAATAAAAATACTACTCCTTACAGATGGGGAAAAAGATACAGTGAGGATTAAAGGACAGATGGTTTATGTCACATATGGTTAAAGTGTCTGTTTTAATGCACATCCAGTTAGAAATCATGTGTAAGTGGGTTTCTTCGTGTGTTTCATCCACAAAACTGGAGAAATGCACACCAGTTTTGTTTTAAAGTGATGCATTATGAACAAAATATTTAATAATGAATGGTAAGAGGTGCACTAAGGGGGGAAAATAATGAGCAGGTGTCATTTGAATAAGAGCAAATCAGTAATAATGACCAAACCTCTACATGCGTTCATGGTCCATTTAGAACTTCAGACTTTTATTTGTTAAAAAACAAACAAAAAGAACCAAAAAAAAAAACCCACATCCCCCCCCCCAAACATGTCTTCATGTAATCCCTCCTAATCTTTTCAGGTACACCCCCACACAACAGACAATATCTTTTTCCATTTGTTCTGTTCCAACAGCCTTTCAAGAGGCGGGAGCTGCAGAATAAATCCTCCACTTGGAATTTTACTTCTAGCAACAGCCACAACGTAAGTGATCACAAACATGGCAGTCCTCGGGATAAACAAACAATACAAAGGCCTAATCAGTGTTTCTACTTGGTTGAGCGCTTTCAAGAAGCAGGTGGTCTCTCCCTGGACCACCTCCCAATACCCCACACGACGGTAATTTTACTCTAGCCAGGACTAGCTCCCACATCATCTGGCTTTGACATTTCGGATTTGTTGGCATCTGTGGTTTTAGACAAATTAACCGTTTTGATGCAGGATAATACGGCGTCATCCACTAGTTATCTTCTGTAATGCACACCGCTCTACTGCCCCCCTCCCCACCTCGCACACACACAAACAGTGACAGCCACAGACTGGAGTCTGGCAACCGAGAGAAATTATGAGAGACCAAAAATGACTGTAAAAGGAGACTCTGACAATGCAGTGAAATGAAATGAGGGCACATAAATTAGGCAACTATAGTATATAAAGTTGTTTTATTATTCTTGTTTATTTTACCCTCTTTGGCATCTTAATGAATTGATAACAGAAACTGCTGTTGCCTGTTAAAACTGTTGCTTCCCAATGTGGTGGAGGTGGTGGGGGTTACCTTTGGAGAAGCAGAGCATATGGACGTTAGCTAATTGCTTTGCAGTTTAGGATGCTTTTTATTTGCCTTTACGTTAGGTTAGCGGAGCTGTGATACAAATGCAGTGGATTAGGGAATTAGCAAGTGTCACACAGTTGAAGATATAGAGAAGTTAATTTTAAACTACGGTCTTGCAGATCTCTGTCAATCATTGCTCACTGCTTTCCCACATAGGAAGTTAAGTATTTTTCAATTAAGAGACTCAAAACACTTGACACTGTTGGCTTTAGGTAGATTGAACAATAAAATTGTGCATATGTTACATACACAAAAGTAGTTTCTGAAAAGATCTTTTATGCACAAAATTTTTTAATTGGCAGAGAATCTACAGAGATCAAATTTGCTGACTAAATTTTTGTTTACCCACCACTGGAGGGGATTCATTTCATGTTGCTGACACTGAAATTTCCTTCACTAATTATTTTATCTAAACAAATGAGAGGCAAACTTATGACCAAAGATGTAAAATGTATCCAATGATTTTAGTGGCAAAAAGGCCTTAATATATCCCGCTTGTGTATCGTCTTTTAAAGATATGTCAGGGAGACCTTTGCACAGACATTTGTGTCATGCAGTTTACAACTGAAGGTTACAAAGGTTATTAGGGCTCTCCTGCCATTCTCTGTCTAAACCCTGGAGTTAGGAAAGACCATAGCTATCCTTATCCTTAAGCTATCATTTTATTATTGTCACCAAATCCCTTAAGACGAGCTAAAACAAACCATGCATTAGTCTGTCAAGACTTTCTGACCTCCCTCTTTGACATTGAGCCAGAAGCACAGCTGTTCCTACAAGACACAAAGGCTAAGCAAAAGCTATTCAACAAAAGTAAACCTTGGGCGTTTGTTTGCTCTTCTTGCCATTAAGCTACAGCACAGAGCACAAAACTGATTATCAACATAGTTACAGAATCAAAAATAGATTTCAAAGACCATCTTCAATCAATGACCCTGAAGCAACAACATGTTAATTACAAGAGTTCAGTAGCAAAGATTATCACACGGTGACAGTTCTAGTCAATTAATGTATTGTAACTTATTAAATTATGACTAAATGAATTAAACTTTTCCTGCTAACCACATAAAGAAAGAAGTTTATCAAAACTAACATTTAAAAAAAGTAGGAGACATAGAAGGAGACACTGCTTTTTAGTCTTTGGGATAACGATGTGTTAACAACATTTAACGGGACACACTGACACTTAATTTTAGCCATTTTGGGCACTTCTTGTAATTGTATATCAATCTTGTCATTTCCACCTTAACTGTAATTAAATAATTTCATTGTGCTCAACCTTGTCAAGCTGTCTTCTTGCTTCCTAAGACTTAAGCATGCATTTAAAACGAATTTGCAAAATTAAATGAAAACAAATACACACACCGGCCATTTCATTACACTTTAATACACAGATTCAATCGACCAATCACACGGAAGCAACTCAGCGCATTCAGGCATGTAGATATGGTCAATGATAACGTGCTGAAATTCAAACCAAGTATCACATGACTAAGATAAACACAGGCCTGGCTCATTAGGGAAAATGCTACGTTTACATAAACTAATTTAAGTGTTCGATTTTAACTTTACTTTTCTAGCACATTTAAAACAAATATAGTTGACCAAAGTGCTTTACAGCTGTAAGAAGTGTTGCTGAAGTTGACAAGGCCAACGCCTATTAACTTCTCATTAGTCATCATACAACGAGTAGTTTCTCTGTAAAAAGCATAAAGAAATTGTTTGACATCACTCGCTGGATTGACCAAAGCTCAGAACAATAGTAAAGTCCAAGGAACTCGGTGAAGATCTAAGGTGGAGAAACGTCCGTTTACAAAAGCTGGAATTTGGCTTTTGCAATGGCATTCCCCAAGCTCCGACCTCAGCCCATGAAAATTTGTGGACTATGCTTTAATCTTGGGTTCATGCCAGGAAACCAACTAATTTAAATGAACTCAACAAATTCTGCCAAGAAGAGTGGTCAAATAGCCAGAAGCTACCAAAAGCATCTGGTGGAGGTGCAACTTGCTATGTGTGAATTAGAGAAATGAAATGACATTTATGCCCATGATGAGTGTATGTAAACTCACCACAACTATATTTAAGTTTTTATTTTAATTAACTTAAGTCACTTGTTTCTTTGGTTTCTTTTGATGCAACCCACAAACTGCCTGTTCCACAAAGCCATCTTTTGAACAGGCACACACATTCCTGCATCCTTATAGCGGGGTCCACTGCTCAAAACAGGAACTTTGATTCCCTTCTCATGATGGGCAAATTGCGTCTATATAAACATCGATTGCCCTCTACTAGAACGGGCATTGCACTAGTAAATCCCAATTAAGATCATCCAGTGTTGTAGCTTACACTTTAACCTGAAGAATCATCACTGCAATGACAAGACCAAATGCCTGAGTTTGGCCTGTGCTAGAGGCTAATCGCAGTTCATATTTTATTTTACCTCATGCTTAAAAAAAAGAAAAAAGACATATACCCCGGCCTGAGATAACTGCAGGGCCATCTTTTTTTAGTCCTTTCTGTAGACTAGACAACAAGTCATATCCCCCCAAAGAAAACATTCTTATGATAGCTGGAGAAAGGAGATGAAAAAGGAAATTAACAAAGGTCAAGCGTCAGTCATCGCCAACAGCACCAGTAATGAAAGCTCATCTGCACGCTGCTAAATCTACACTTCTATCATCTACCAGTGCTGCAGGAAGTATGACACCAAGCATGCTTCTTATGACTAATTAGATGCATCATGTGGACTGACTTCACACACACAATATAAGTGCTCATCAGTAACCCCACGATAAATATCATTACACTTTAGAATGTGTAGTCAGCAGAGATACTGCGTTGTTTAGATACAGTTTGAGATACATCGGCCGTCTAAATGTAAAAATGAAATTTTCTTCCTCTTTTAATGTGTTATACAATCATTTTCTGAAAGCAGGAGCCACTTTAAAGAGTGCACTTTAAAAAGAGGAAGAGTGGGTTTTTTTCCCACCTTTTTGCTTTTGCCAGCACTTGAGCAATTTACCAGATAACTGATTATAAATACAGCTTTACTTACAGTAAAGGTTAGTTAAGGTTATTTGTACAATATTACTCCTTTATATCCATTTTATTGTAATGGTGCATTAGTATTTTATATGAAGCACTTCTCAGCACATCTGAAATCCCTGCAGGGATGGACTATCCTCTTTGATAAAATTGAAATTTTCTGTTTTACTGGCCTGGCAATCAGCTGCTAAACCAGGCGTTCGACGCGCTACAATTTCATCAAATTTGTCTCTACATCTTCTATTCAAGATGATTCCGAGTCACTTTAACACAGATCTGTCACTATTAGTTGATTAGACATTGGTTGATTTCCTCTGTCCTCCTTGTGGTAACCTTCTTCAAACACGCTGATTAACAAGAAGCATTTCAGCTGCCTGATGTCCCACCATAATCAGCATGGTACAGACAACAAAACCACTTATCCTGATGAGGTCATTAATTAAGCAAATTAATGCATTCATTATAAAATGTTTCAGTGTCATACATACTTGCATGCACTTGAGCAGATTCCATGCGATCTGCAGTTGCAAGCATAACGACAAATCCAGCAGATTTAAGATGTAAATAAATGCAGCAATATGCCAAAAAACATCTCAGCGGTTCATCCACTCTGAATGAGAAGCTGTGCTCTAACTAGTACTGTCAGCATGACGTTTCTCTCATGTTTTATTTTGCAGTTATTATGTTCACAAGAATATGTCTACATGCAGATGACACTGTGACAAAACACGTCGTCCCGCCTGCCACCTAGCATAGCGGCGGGACATTAAACATGGATCATGTCCTCAAAGTAGGCCACTGCAGCTCCCGACACCTCCAGAAAAACTCCTCACGCTGATGTTTCGGCGCTCCAACATGCAATCGAGCTTAGAGCTGACGCCTCATGCTGCTTTGATACCTCAAATGACACTCGGAGCAGACTGTCGCATTTCAAACTTCTACATTTTAAACTTTTAAATGTGCCCTTTCTGCAGCACACCCCTCTTGCTGTTGATCGTCAGGAAGTAGATGAATATGTGGGGGTTGCTTGTTGGTGTAAGAGCAGAGAGAACAAATCTTTCAGCACATCGAAAGGATCACAACTCATGTTCCAGGATGGCAACGCCTCTTAGACAACGTGTCTCTTTAATTACTTAATTAGCAAAGTTTGTGTCTCACACACACTTCTCATTTTTGGCAAATGATGGCAGGTCCTGTAGCCAGTCAAAACAAGGTAAGATTTAAATTAATGTCCAAGACTGCTCAACAGATCTACTGTAGCCAATTTTTTTTTTTTAATTAATTCTGTCGCTAAATGAATAATCTTTAAAGGGCCAATAAATCTTTGCTTTTTCAGGTGTCAGTAACCAACTTGTTGCCATTTTTAAGAGCAAAGGTAATCTTTATCCACAAACAAGTTGGTAGAGATTAGTTAATCTTGGTAAAAGGGAGTCTAAGGAGCTTGGAAAGAAAAGCCTCTGGACTTCTTTAAGGTTCTAGAAGACGTTTCACCTCTCATCCTAGGAGCTTCTTCAGTTCAACCTCTATTGATCCTCTGCCTAATCACAGGGGTCCATGACCCTCTTGGGCAGGGGTGTCGAACTCCAGGCCTCGAGGGCCGGTGTCCTGCAGGTTTTAGATAACACCCTGGGTCAACACACCTGAATCAAATGATTAGTTCATTACTAGGCCTCGGGAGAACTGCAAGACACACTGAGGAGGTAATTTAGCCATTTAAATCAGGTGTGTTGGATCAAGGACGCATCTAAAACCTGCAGGACACCGGCCCTCAAGGCCTGGAGTTCCACACCTGTGCTCTTGGGGGATGCTTCCATAGGGCTTAAATCTGGGACTTTCCACCAGTTGCTCTTAGAACTGAAGAAGCTTCTCAGATGAGAGGTGAAACATCTTCAAGAAACTTAAAGAAGTCCACACACTTTTCTTTCCAAGCTCCTTAGACTACGATGACCTGGATGACTGAGAACCTTCACAGACATATTGGTAAAAGGAGTTTTTTTTATTCCCACTGTCGCTAAAGTGCTTGCTCATAGGAGATCGTCTGATTGTCTCTGTATTATTGTAATGTTTCTATCTTACATTATTAAACACCTTGAGGTGACTGTTGTTGCAATTTGGTGCTATATAAATTACAATTAAATTAAAATTGTTTTCATTAATTTTCATTTCACTTTACACACCTGAGGGCACAATTGAACAGAACTGACTTTATACTGGACTGTGACCACTAACCATCTGCTTTAGATACATGAGCGGTGGACTAAACCTGCTTCTGCAAAGGCAACACAGTTGGTGAGGGTAGGGTTGGGAGTCCATTTGCATTTTTGTTTTTGTTCTGTGCCTCCTTCCTTTTTTATTGTGTGAAGTCTGTCTTGTGCAAACAGACCCCGATGAATAAACCAATCAAGCATAACTAGTGACGGTAGTGCAACGACACCTAGCATCAGATGGTGTGGGGGACTCCATTCCTGGGATGTAAAATAAAGCAGTTCCGCTGGTGCACTCAATTATGTCTAAGGTGTCCGTTATGGCACTTTTGAGACGTGAAGAGTTGCTCTTGTGAAGGGTTTTATTTTCATTTAAATCACAACTTTTTTTCTTAAACCAAAGCTAAGTAGTTTTTAGTGCCTGAACCTAA
This sequence comes from Oreochromis niloticus, assembly GCF_001858045.2. Taxonomy (NCBI): domain Eukaryota; kingdom Metazoa; phylum Chordata; class Actinopteri; order Cichliformes; family Cichlidae; genus Oreochromis; species Oreochromis niloticus. The sequence continues at coordinate 27,573,079 of NC_031975.2, forward strand.
CCAAGGAGTGAAAAAGAAATGACTGAAAAAGTGTAAAAATGTGCTAAAGGTCCAAATGGGACCACAACTATGGTCTCATAGCTCCCAAAGCTGCTACTTTTGCCAATCTCCAAAGTCAAAAGACACGTTGCACATAAGAGACGCGATGATGATCTTCTCCTGTAAGCTATCAGACTGTATACTGTATTCTATACATCTCATCTTTATGCTTTCAAATAAAACAAGCACATCTTTATTTCTATGACATGTGGAGTATTTTGGGCTCGTACAAGAACATCAAGCAAATACAGCTAAACATCCTATGACAGGCTTAATTCTGAGGGCACAAAGTCAGCACCCAGAGCGGTTTTTCCACTTAACTGGCACCTCATCAACCCCTGCCCTCTTGTTTACTCATCTTTTGCAAATGGCAAACGATACACTGCACACTAAGCTCTAAAAGTGAGTGACAAGCACCTCTAAAAATACACCGAGTCGGAAAGAACTTGCATAAACACTTTGAAGGGCATCATAAGAGTTGCATACTTTCAAACAGTTCCACTTATGGCCCAGATAATGTATTCCACTAAAGCAAAGCAGTCCGGCTCATCAGTTCAGACGTGACTTTAATGTATAATCTCAGATTCTTGATTTTTTTTTCCCGCTCCTCATTCACTGTTCAGAAGGGAGCTGCAGTCTCTAAATCCCAGCCCAGCTTCAAAGTGCTGAACAGTCTGGCCTCTTGAGGTTACAGTTTTACAACTCATTGGATACTATGTCACAGTCCTGCGGTAAGGCCACAAACATGCTTCCGCTGTGCCCGTTTAAACCACGCTAAAAATCACGCTCTGTTCTTGGGTGTTTTGACATTTCAGTAATTAACCCATTTCCTCTTTCTATTTACAGCCCACCATACCATCACAATCCTGTTACATTGCTTCAGGTAAAGGCACACTCAGCTTGAAACCTATTGGGAAATTTTTTCCTTTGTTTCTTTTTTTTCTTCTTTAAATCACATACTAGGATCGGGGGTTAGTTAATACCTGTGGGGAGCAGGATAGCTTCTGTGGAGAAAAATACACAGCTGTGAAGTAGACCAAGCAATAAATTGAAAAATATTCAAGTACGGGTGCATTCTTTGAATGAATCCTATCCAAAGAGCACACATAAAACAAAACAAAAAAAACAAAACAAAAAAAGACTGTGCCTTTTTTTTTTTAATTTTAGACCAATGCAAAGCAATAAAAAAAGTCATGTGTCAGACACACTGATGTAATTTCCTTTAATATTCAGTAACATCAAAAACGGATTATGAGAAAAATGAGTGACACCCAAACCAGACATGCATGTCTTTTGACAGACATCGCTGAGAGCATATTAATATGGATTTATCGCCGCCACAGATGGCTACGCCATTTATTCTGCTCTTTAATGGCCTACAAAGGCTGTAAAGCCTGGTGGTCATCTCATTGACTTAAATGCATCATGTCAAAATGTTACATTGCTGCACCTAAGCTTCTTATTCATGAAATTGAAGCTATTGCTGAGCATTTCACTCACGGGACTCATGAGCTCTTAAATCAGCCTTTGGAGAGTATCATATGGGAAATGTGGATTACAACCAAGCAAATTATAGCTCCTCATTGCTTCAGCAACACAAGTTAATGACTGAAACTTTTGTTTTCGCTATGCGACTTAACTCATTTCTCACATCTGCAATTTCCAGTGAATAAAAATAAGTAATTAGCCATTTTAGGTGAGCAGACTGAGAAATAGCAAAGAGAAACTGTTTGGGAGATACAAATGAATAGTTTAAAATATATACATGTATGGTCACATAATTCACCAGTTCATCTCTCACAGAGTTTTATATACTGCTTTATATCCATTGTAGATAAATATAGTATGTTTCTGCATTATAAACAAGCAGCTAGGCTATCCCAGTGTAGAGTGGGTAACTGTGCTCCTCAACCCAACATCAGGCCGCTACAAATTCAGGGAATTTAAAAAGAAAAAGAAACATTGTGATGGATCAGAATCAATAACTGACATTTTATAAAGGTTTAAACCTTTAAATACAATTTTGCTGTACATGTACAATGACAATAAAGGGCTATTATATGAAATAATTGCCAGATTTTCGGGGGGGGGGGTGTTTGGAAAATTGAGTGTTTCTTGAATCTTCTGACAACAAGATTGCCATCCTGGAACACAATGTCTCTTTTAATATAATAACATTATTAATATTAAAAATACTCATTTGCATCTATTCGTTTTCATTTGCTACACCTTACATTCTTTGCAATTTACATTGCATTTAAAAATGTATCGTGCATGGACTGGGGGCGGGGAATCACAATGATGATTTCAAAAACTCAAAAAAGCTCATGCATCATATATAATATGTAATATGATACGCTCGGGTTTACGGGCCTAAAATGATCCTTACCCATTTTTAATCAAAGGAATTTATTTTTGAAAGAGTGCATACTGTCAGCTGCTTTGTGCATCATGTGTCTACTTTGTTGTTTGATCATGTTTCCATAGTCAAGTTTTTTCTTTGATTATGAGGCATAACAAAGAGAATCAAATGAGATGCAAATGAATTCTCAATTTGACATTACAGACAGATTATATAACATCACAGTACATGTTCAAATATGTCAAATATTATTGCAGTTACTCTTACAAAAACTAAATTATTGTTATTAATAAACTGTCTCATTTGTTCGCTTGATTCTACTGACAATGTCAGTTTTTTTGTGCAATTTTTAAGTACTGTAACCTCCACAGTATTTATTCTAAATCTAGCCTCTGAGGGTTTATTAAAAGCTGTAAGAAACTTTAAAAAAAAGAAAAAGAAATGACACTCCACGCACTCAGTCAACTCCTGGGTCTTATATCTTTAAGAAATATTAGAAAACAGACTGCACTGTCAGCTGAGTATTCCAGTCACTACTTTTCCTCTGACATGTAAAATTAAAGTGTGATTGAGGAGAAAAAAAAACACAGAATGAATTTTGCCTTTAGCTCAACACCCAAAAACAAGTGAATTGTTGAAAAACAATAAGCTGATTTGTCTTAAGATTACAGGCGAGATTTAACTGTCATTCTCCAGACAGCTGGCCTTAATACCCCAAAATCACAGAAGAGGGCAGGGCTACAAGTGATGAAGCTCCAGAGTTTGGACATGTTTTTTGGCATCTGGCCAGCGAAATCCAGAGCGATTTGCAAAGAGAGCGGCAGTGAAATACAGCTGTGTTGCCAGAACTGCAAATAACTGACTGCAAGAAACAAGTCAAATCAAGACAGCCACGACACATTTTAAGTTATGACTGTCACCACTAAACACAGCTCAAAGCCAGCTGTGAGAGGAGGCTGTCGTGAGGCTTACAGCCGCCGTCAGTGAAGACTGGAAGATGTTTTTAAAAATCCGTTTTCGTGATTTACAGCACGCACATAAAGAAGCTTTTACTTGTTTAATACTTTTCCATGAATTTTGTTGCAATTTTGTTTAAGTCCTGGACTGCAATTCAGTTGTGCTTATTCTTTCAGATTTAATCAGAAAGAGCAACTCCGGACTGTTTTCTTACTTTAAAAGGAACTCTGTTTAATCCAGATAAAGTTTGTGCTTAAAAGTACCATTTTTCTTCCAGATGCATTGTATGCAAACTGGGTTTTTGAGCTGTAGGAGTTTTGATAAAGGATTAATGATCAGCATCAATCTTAAAAAGGTTAAAAATTCCCTTCTTATAACACTTCAATTATGAGAATTTTACAGGTCCTGAGAGTTCAAATGAACTGCAACTTAAAAAGACACCAGCAAACTGAAACACTGCAAAAGTACACAAAGCACAGGAGAAGCGATTTTGGGGACACAATAATGTGACGGAGCAGCTGCAGAAGTGACAAGCTAACAGTAAACAGCTAATCGGGATCATAACTATGAACATCACCTGAACCTGTTCCTCCCTCACAACACAGGTGAATCCCCTGTTTCCTTTAATCAGGCCTTTATTGCACATTCTGTTGTGTTTTATTCGACTTCTCTTGGGTTTTGCGTGCTTTTGCAGCATTTTCCTGCTTGCTAGTGTTTTCTTACGTTGCAGAATTTTGAACTATAAGGGCCACCGTAGAATTTGGCTTATGTAAAACAGGTAAAATATGACTGCTTGTAAGACAAAAGATATTTTGAGACATCACTTTAACTTCATAGAAAGTGACGGCAAATAATTATTTAATTGGTTGTGTGATAATACTCCAAAGATTTAACACCCTAGTGCATTTCATACTTTAATAAACATCTCCTTGTTTTTCCCCTGCAGGTCAGCTAGAACATTAACAAGTTATTGCTGCAAACTGGACATATGCACAGCTGCATGAGTTCAACAACTGGGTAATATTCATCCACTGCACTAAACACACAAGTACAAGTACAAATACAGGTTCTGTCAAGTCAAGTCAAGTCAAGTTTATTTATAAAGCACATTTAAAAACAACCAAGGCTGACCAATGTGCTGTACAATAAAATACAAATATAAAATACTATAAAACACAGGTACATAAAATACCTCACTGATAAAACAGTAAATTAAAACAATAGGTTAAACCTTGCTAAAAGCCAATGAAAATAGGTGAGTTTTAAGAGCAGTTTTAAAAGTTCCTAGGCTTGTGGAGAATCTGATGTGAGGGGGTAAACCGTTCCACAGTCTGGGTGCAGCCACAGCAAAAGCCCTCTCTCCCCTAGTCTTTAATCTGTACCTGGGAACATCTAAAAGCATCAAGTCTGCTGACCTCAAAGATCTCCTGGGGCAGTAAATGCTAAGAAGCTCTGCCAGGTAAGGAGGTGCAGTACCGTTAGGAACCTTAAAAACCAGCAGTAAAATTTTAAAATCAATCCTAAAAGCAACTGGGAGCCAGTGGAGAGAGCAGAGGACCGGAGTGATGTGGTCTCTCTTTTTGGAACCGGTCAGCATGCGAGCAGCAGCGTTCTGCACCAGTTGGAGGCGATGCAGACAGGAACGATCTAAACCAGCATAAAGGGAGTTATAGTAGTCCAGCCGTGAAGTAATAAAAGCATGGACCACCCTTTCTAGATCGTTCCTGCACAGGTAGGACTTGACTTTAGCTAAAATCCGTAGGTGATAAAAAGATCCCTTGACTACGGAGCTGATTTGTTTATCAAATTTAAAAGCACTGTCAAAAGTAACACCGAGGCTCTTATTGGAGGAAGTACATTCAGAAGTTAGGGGTCCCATAAAATCAAGGGAAGGGTTGGGGTCTTTAGGAAGCCCAAACACAATGACTTCAGTTTTACTTTCATTTAGATGTAGAAAGTTAAGAGCCATCCAAGTCTTAACGTCAGACAGACAGGAGAATAACGGCTGCAGAGAGTCCTTACAGTCTAACCTCAGAGGGAGGTAGATCTGAATGTCATCAGCAAAAGAGTGGAAGGACACATTATGTTTGCGCAGCACATCGCCCAGAGGGAGCAAATACAGAATAAACAGCAGGGGGCCTAGAATGGACCCCTGAGGTACACCACAAGTTAAAGGAGCTCTGGGAGATGACAGTTCACCGAGGTGAACAGAGAAACTCCTGTTATCCAGGTAGGACTGGAAAAACTTTAAAACAGTACCTCTGTTCTGGCATTCTGCTGCATCATTACAACATTTTACGACACTCGTTTGTTTGGTTTATTTGCACATTTTGGCTCTAAACTGTATTCTTAATAAGGCACGCACATTTGGTTTACACTGCTCTGTCATCGGTTTAGATAAGATCATTTTTTTCCCTTGGTCTTTAAGTTGCATCTGCAACTCCAGTACTTCTGCTTTGGCTTCAAACTATCAAGACTATATATTGTATTGTATGTATTGCATTAGTGCATGCTTGTATATCTGTGTAGGCACAAGTACAAAGGAAACACTGGTTCACAAAAGAATCTATTGGGCAAAAGCGCCACATGAGCCCCGTCAAAAGCTCCACAGGAGCCCTTACAAAGCTTAACCGTACAACGACTTTAAATCGACAATTATTCTTTGGACTGTGTGCAGCATGAAAGGGTTTGCATGCAGTCACAATATTGCAAAGACATATCAAACTCTGTAGTTAACCTGAGCCCTAGCAATCTTTTCAGCCTTTATTGGATCACTGTTTCAGGCACAGTGCGTACAAACTCAGCGCAGTTCCAGCAACAGTACACAGGCCTTTAAATAAAATAGCTTTGATGAACCCAGTGTACACTTCCCAGCAAAAACCATCAGTGACTAGCTAGTGAAACATTTAGCTGATAAGATGAGACTATAGTCTATTGGAACTAATAAATAATAAAACTAATAAAGATTGTTTGCTATCCCTCCATGTGGCCATAAATCTATGAATGCAGCTTTTAAAATTTTTGGCATTAATATAAGAAGCCCCAAAATATTTAGATATAATATTTTCCCAACAGAGAACACAAGTTATCGCCAATCATTTCTGAGCAGATTTAGATCACAAACTAAGACGACTGCCTCCTGGTTTGGTTTTGGCAGCAGGCTTCATTTTATTTCAGGCTCAGTGGAGCATATGTGTTTTAGTGCTCTGCATTTAATCACAGCTCTTTTTTCCCCCCTTCCCACAAAAATTCAAAGAAACGGCCCGAGCCCGAAGAGAGATATCTCTCAGTTTTGCCCTCAAATCGAAAGTACTGCTTCCGGGATTGTTTTACAGTATTGGTTATTTAAAGGAAGCTTTGTGCTTTTTAGGAAACGATTACGTCTAGGCATGCCATTTGCCACAGTGAGCGATGCTTCAGAAGGGGAGAAACTTGTGCAAAAAAACATTATCATGCCACCAGTATCATATTGTCATGAGAGTCTTCTTGTTTTCTAATTGTGCAGGGATTAACAGCAGACATTGCTCCAGCAAATCAAATGTGAAGAGTGTGGGAGAAAATGAGAAGTAGCTTAAGTGGGTGAATGACTGAGAGAGCAAGTGTGTACATTACAGAGAGAGAGAGCGAGAGATTGGGGGGGGGAGTGCAATAAATCTAGGACAGGCACTGACTGCAGGGTGAGGGGTGGGAGGGATAGTGAGGTAGAGAGGATTTCAGAGAAAGGAGGCAGAGCTGAAGAGGGAGGGATATAAAAGCAGTCAGGAAAAGGAAGAGAGCCTCAGATGCATAGTTTTCATTGTGAGGTGGCAGATTTGATGTATATTAATCCTTCAGAGGGGCAGGAGGAGCTAGGACTTTAAACCAATGTTGTAAGATTACATGGCATGCAGCGAGTTTTCCTCAAACTCCCAAAAATGTTGGCCCGAGTATGCCCACTGATTCATAAGAGTCTGTGTTTTTACTACTGTGCTGATTTCGATTTTTTTCGGCTCTTCCTCTGACCAGATGAATCAATCTTCTGCTAGAGTATTTTCCTCTGTCTGTAAAACTTTCCTCTTCAAGCAGTAGGAGGCCGTAAAACCAGAAACCTATTCTTTCCGATGAATAGAAGATTGTTTCACTGTCCCATGATAGTATAGATGTCTTTCTCTGAACTCTTTCCACCCTCGCAGAAACTCGAGTGTGAGGTAGTTTCGTTCAGAAAAGTGTTCAGAAAATGAAAAGTGAGTCGATACCGGCTGCTTTTTGGTCCGAAAACATTAGCAGCGGCTTTCACAAACCCATAATGACCCATTTTTAGTAAAGCAAAAGCCTATTGGAAAGCTTTTACAGCAGACAAATTTATTCTGTATCTCTACTTCTAAAACCTTGATGCTATTTTAAACCAACCAACAGCTATAACCAATTAAGCTGCCATTAAAATGTCAGATAATACATGATAGAAAATCTTACCAACTTATTCTTGTGGGAGGTGGCTCCTGATCTTAATATAACTGGGATTTTTGGGCTTTTTGGCCGAGAAACTGAGCAATTTTTGAATGAGACCACCTGATGAATCTACCACACCAATTCAAATTTGCTCAAAGACCTATGAGTGGCCCAAAAGTTTGCAGCTGCTTTCTAGACATTTACAATTATAGGCTGCTTAAAAGCACTCCCTTAACCACTTACTGCATGAAGTTACAAATTGTCTCCTATTCACTCATTCAGAGACACCAAAGGGAGCAGGCCTGCTATGAAAGTATCCCCTGATAGTAGAAACATCTGGGCCTGATCTGGGCAACTTCTGGCATGCACAGTTAAGGCACTGGCAGGTGTTGAGTGGGCCAGATGTAGCTCAGAAGTCATGGAGCAGACTAGATGAGGGTTATGGCAAGTGTGCGGGAGAATGTAACCTAAATGTGACACAACCTAACATCTGGCCCATATAAGGTGGAGCGAGGCTGACGTAAGGCGCAGAGACTTAAATATATTCTTCATAAAGCTACACAGACATATTCATCCAAATATTCACTGCCATTTGGGGATGGTCATGTGTGATTTGATCAGCAAGATGATCAACTCACTGCACTCGGAGCACCTTTATTACTAAAACTTTTATTCTGGTGATTAAACCAGAAACGGAGATGCAGCTGCGGTTTTAGTTGAAATGCAACAAGCAACATCTGAATGTAAACACACTCACTACAACACAGAACTATTTGATTAGACTCCACGGCAAGCAATTAAAAAGAAGGGGGGAAAAAAATAGTACCAGCGACTGATTTTGTTCCTTTCCTGCATCCTGTAATGAATAAAAGGAAAACTCCCTCTTTCAAGGTGTCCAGTGCTTGGCAGGCTTGGCTTGAGCACAGTTTGTTTCCTTGTCTTAATGCCTGTCCAGTTAATTTAACTGCAGCAGCTGAGGCTATGTGGATGCCTAATTAATGGTCCAACTCTGGCTGGAGACATTGTGGGCTGTCTGTAGAGAGAGCCGCCAGACTCTGGGCAAGAAAACTGCTCTCAGAGACAGCTCCAGCAGCCACTCGACCACTTCTGACTGTATTGACTTTGAGCTTCTCGGCTTTTCAGCTGCCTCTGGGTATTAAGGTATTAACAAATCTTTGTTGTTGTTGCTGTGTTTTAAATACTTTTCATCCCCACAAAGCTTCTTGAAAGTGTCTTAGATGATAAACTGCAGCTTAAAAATTGCTGAAAGTTTGTGTATGTTCTAATTTGTATCTATAAAATAAATTCAGCACAATGTCTCCTAAGACCAGCAACTCTGCCTCAGTGCTGAAATGTAATGTGCTATGCTATGCTCCTTTAACCACGGGATATTGGTGTAGACCAAGTTGTCCTGGGGTGAAAGTAATCAATCTCTTAAATGATAAATGGCTGTATGTATATATGTATATACACAGGGCCTTTATCCCAAAAAGCAAACTCACATTTACGACAAAGGGTGGCAGCGAGCTTTAAAGTTGCTGGCCTGTCCACTGGGAGCATTTTGTAGTTCAGAGTATAGCTTAAGGACATTTAGAGGGTATGTATTAAACTGCCACCCTCATGATTAGTGGACAATCCACTCAATCCCCTGAGTCACAGCCAGCGATCATCTATTTTAATGTAAAGAAAATAAGTTATTCAAGATGTCGGATGCATCAGAAATTTCCTAACCAATGATTCCTTTCAGTGTCTTTCACTGCTGCAATCTAGCATCTGCCTCACTTATGATCTTAACAGCCATCTTTTCACCGTCGTGTACTCATAACTAAAGCAGTTGTGCTAAACGCTTTGTTCATTTAGATTTAGCTTGAAATTTTAATTTAAAAATACTTAGATTCCTGAATGTCTCTAATGCAATCATGTGGCCGATTGAATTAGTTTTAAAAAAAAAAGTAAAAAGACAATATCAGCATTTTTACTTTTGAGACATTTTGCATGTTTTTGGAAGCAAAAACATTGTTAGAATATCTGCAACAACAACAAAAAGTTAAGTCCTCAATATAATTCACCACCACCTTATTACTGCCATTTATTTCTAAAGTGTTATGGACTCTATTGATGAGCCTCCCAGATTCCAATGGCTGGGCCTAGAATTGGTGGAAGTGGCTTGTTTGCTGGATGGCACAAATGCTCCAAGAACCAGTTCAAGAACTATAATTTGATGGGAACTTTTATTTCTTTGAAAGGACTGAAAGACGGCGACCAATGACCAGAGTTTGTGGGCACAACCCAAAGCTGACTAAACCTCGGTAGCTGTATTGATGGTTCCAAGCTTAAACTTGCAGACCAAACCAACCTTGATAAAGACCAAGCCAAATACACTAAGCAACTGTCAAAATGAGTGTAATTACCTCAGCGAGAGTGGTTTGTGAATGCTGGAGAAAAAGTAACACATCATCAGCATAAAGACAGATTTTATGTTTTACATTCTTGCACTTGATATGATTAATCACTGTAGTCTGTCTAATTGCTGGTGCTAGTGGTTCAATAAAAGTTGCATACAGTGAGTGGGAGATGCATCCCTGCCTGGTGCCCCTCTGGAGACAGAAGCTGAAAGACGTTTGGTCATTTGTCCTGAAACATGCTGTTGGGAAACTGTATAATATTTGTAACCAGTTTATTAAAGAGTTTCCAAAACCTAATTTGTATAAAGTTGCAAATACAAATTTGGGGTCAACAACATTTGGGCCATATACACTGAGAATACATAACTTTTTGTTATGTATAAATAATTATTAGAAATCTCCCCTCTGTGAAATTAACATTTTCATGTATTAAAGTTGCTCCTCCTCTTTGCTTAGAGTTCCAGTAGCTTCAGAACACATTAGGAAACAGGTGTAGGAAACAGCGTCTTGTAGTAAGACAACATCTGCCTGTAGCCTCTTCTCTCTGGAGCAAGCGCCACTCACAGAGAGGTTCCATAAGAGACACGAGTAGACCCGAGTGGTGCTTGGTGTTGTCTGATTATACGAGTGAACATTAACTTATATGAGCGAGTGTGTGCACCTGTGTGTGCGTGAGTCGTATATGTCTGTGTGTGCTTTGAGGCCGTATTGGATGTGCTGACGCCGAGTGCTCGAGCGTGCCATGCAGATGAAATAATCTTTGTGTGAAGATCGAGGGTGCAGAAGCAGAAAAAAGGAAAGAAAAACTAATTGGGAAGGGGTTGGAGGTGAGAGGGAGTGAAAAGAATAACAAACAGCCCATAATCTTAGAGGAAAGCTGCGTGTGACTAAGTAGGAAAACAGCTGATCTGTGCAGTGAGTGTAGGGAGAAAAATGAAAAACATACAATGGAGCAAAAGGGCTGCAGAGACTGACGGTGATTTATCCGATATGACGTCATGTTGAATTAACAAAGTGTCATGAATAAGCTAAATAGATAAAAGGGGATGAGGAGGAGAGTAAATTTAGTGGAGTCTTACATCAACCAGGGAGTGGTGCTGGGGTCGCGGTAGAGCAACTGTCAAAATGTTTCTGCAGGCCTATTACAAAACACCAACACAGAACATGTTTCCCCTACCCTGGTTTCTGTTAACATAACAGCAGACACAATGAGTTATGAACAGTGAAGGCAACATGTACATCGGGGACGTCAAACGATACTTTTCTAATTAAAACACCTGATTGAATTGAGGCCGCACAGGTGATTTCAGTTTTAATTGAGAAGTTGTCTTGAGGGATACTGTAATTGAATTTACATGCTATTACAATTTTTATTTTTGCTCCCTATTACTGCAATTAATCAGTGTAATCGTTTTTTCTCCTATAGTTAAGATAATAAAATCATCAATGATTGTCACACTAGAAGGAACAAATGACAGGTATAAAGGGGGAAAAAGGCATTAGTAATATTAAGATAATGACATTGTTCTGTTATTGAGGCTTTTCCATTTAAAAAGTTTATGGTTATAGCAAAATTTAGTTAGAAAAACTATTATGACAGTAAACACAGCAGTCAAATCATTATATTAAATAAAGTGCTAGAGTGAAGAGTGAAGAGGCTGTAGCAAAACAACTGTTAAGGCACTTTGCTTTTTGAACTGAAGCCATGTAGAACACAGCTTATCCAACTGTTAATTACCAGATGCTCCCCTGGTTACATGATAAGTCCAAAAGTAAAGCACATACTGTGAGTGAAGAGGGCCATTTGTTTTTTCTTAAACTCAAAAAAAGTGCTCCAAAAAATCTTCTTTTTTTTTAGGTTAATTAACAAACAGTGCTGTAAAGATGGTGGTGTTAGCTTTGGAAAGAAATTAGCTGGCCATTTCTTTCCAAATGGCTGGCTAACAGGATAAGCACCGAATTAACTGCAGGGGAAGAGTTTGATTACAAGCTCATTAAATTCAATTCGAGCCAAGTATGTGTAATCACTTAGTTTGACATAGATTTTTCCGATTAAAAATGAACAAAATCTTAACCCTACTGAGATAACTCTGCAATAAACATAAGTCACCCCGTGGATATTAAAAAAAGGACATGAAATGTGAATGGGTGGGTTACTAAAGAGACATGCATAAATATCTAAAATGAGATGAGCACAAAGAGATTCTAAACAACTAGAAAAGGGGAAAAAAGAAGGAAAGTGATTGCAATGAAACACGAATTGGCCTCAAGGTATCAGCCAATGAATACAAAGAGGTGCAATATAACAACAAACAGATGCAAAACAACTACAATAATGACACAAAAGGAAAAACTAAGAAGCCAAAATAAAAGTTAAAATGTGCCAAAATCGTTTGTGATTTCTGCATTTCTTACATTCTTCGTCTTGTGTCTCTACCTGCACTCATTTACCAGCATTTTAATTTAAGGTGGATCTATTTAAACTCGTTTAAGATGGCTAAAATTTAGCCAGTATGACAGAATGGCATGGCTTTGTTCCATAAATGGTGTGTTAAAATAAATAAATAACACAGCCAGTGCTACATCACATCACATACGTCAGACTCCAAAAATGGGATTCCCGTTTTGGAGTCTCGACTTTAGCATTCGGGCTATCGCCACCTTAATTTCTCTTTTGAGCCAATAAACTAAATCTTTCTGCTTCCACAGGAGCAAAGCACTGCTGTCTATTTGAAAGAATGTAGCTTTACACTTCTTTTCAAACCCAGAGGCCACATCCTTTTTTTATTAGTCTAGAATTTGTGCTCATAACATTAAACTGAATGACTTACTTATCTCAGTTCGCACTCCGTCTTAGCTTTAATTAAATCAACAGTGAAATCCAAACCAGTGACAAGAAATGATCAGAAAGAAAATGTTTCATAATGCTTCAGGAAAGATGAATCCTGTGTCTTTTAATAGTCAAATTAAGTGCCAGAACTACTGGCACTGCTCAACTGAAATGCTTGAAAATGAGGGAGAGAAAGGATTGAATGATTTGTTGAAAACCGCCTGCTTTGTAAAGAGCTAAACAATCTCCCACAGTGAAATTCACACTCTGAGGAAAATATTGGGCTTCTCAAGAAATGTAAAATATAAATGATGGTATAAACTAACAAGCAGTGAAGTTTTTGTTAGCGGGTTAAATGCGAGTATATTAAGGTTTATTCCTGTGACAGCCATGTTGAGTTTCAGATCTCGTCACTTATTTCCTTAAAGCTTTATTTTAAATTGTGTCAATATAAATTCAAGCAACCGAAAAATGATTGATAGGAGAGTTTCTGTGACTTTATTTTCCACCCATAGACCCACTGTGCAATGAGGTGGTCCTTATGATTTATCATTTCAGGATCTATTGTTTTGATCGGCCGCTTGATGAATTGCTGTGAAACTCATGCGATCACGCTGCAAAAGCCTTCTGGGCTTCCTCACATTCCTGCATTAGCTGATTTGAAAAAGAAGCAGAGTGGAGCCAAGAAGTTCGATTGGTGAGAACTTGAAGCGTATTGGATACAAGCGTCCCTCTGGGGCAAAACGTAACGTGTTCCGGTCTTCAGGAAACTGAAGATTTATTTTATGTTGTGTAGATTTAAATCTGGGCTGAAAGAAACCTCAATCCAATATTTGTAACAGTTGTATATAAACTGAGTGCTCTAATACCTACTAATAATGGATTAACAACCAGATGGCACAACAGTGGATCAACAGTCAGTCTGACAGAATGTGCATCACATGTCGCTGCGTCCCCTCCCTCACAAAAATCAGGGGAGAAATGTAGTGCTCTGCATTGTTCTGCTCAGACTCAAAATGTGCTGATGTCAGTCGTTTGGTGATTAGACCTCAAACAGTGCTGCCCAGATAAATAAATTTAAAAAGTTCTTGTTGTTTATGGGTTTTTGGACTGTAAAGTTACAGCTTTGTCGAAAAGCCCACAGATCCCGAGGGTGTCAGAAGAATGAGCTGTGTGAAATGGCAACCGCAGAGCTGGTGTAGCCTGCAGGGTTGATAGACAGCTGAGATGGGTTAAAGGTTTGTGGAAATGCAGCCAGAACTGCCGAGGCTAATTTGTCTTCTAAGACGAACCATATGGACAAAAGAGTCGGGGACTGGTACCAGAGAGCTTGAGGGGGTGTGTGTGTGTGTGTGTGTGTGTGTGTGCGCGTGTGTGCGTGCGTGCGTGCGTGCAGAAGGAAGCTGAAGACATGGCATACATCCTCTGCCAGGTGAACATGCTGTTGAATACTAAGATTACAGTGGATGCAACTTTGTTGTACATTGTTGTTGCAGCAAATTTGATATCAGTGCAGGTGAGCATCAAAACTTTACTTATTTCTTGTTACATTTGTCATTATTTGATTTACAGAATTGATTAAGCATTTCAGTTAAATCTCACTTGGGCCTGGTGATGTGGACAAGCTCTATATAAGAGTTGGACATGTAGCTATCGTGATATCGACCACTGGCTTGTTTCAAGTCATGCAACCTCAACATTAGCATTTTGGCTGTCACCATCTTTGCCTTTCTTAGAGCCAAAAAGACAACGAGAATGTTATCAGCTCACACTAGCTGGCTCGGTGAGCAAATGGCATCCTTTACTGTAGACTGCCCTGTGCTGACACGAATGCTAATTAGTGCTAAATAACAGACTAATATTATATTAGAATTTCTATCCCCAAAATTGGCACGCAGATTTCTTGGACAGGCTCTTAGTATAATTAATCACACAAAATTATAATTATTTGTTGAATAATGGCATTAAAAGTGCCCCAAAACAAGGTTAAAGAGTTCTAGTTCAATGCCTTGAGTAAGCTAAGGCTATAGTAAACAGCTAACAGCCTGTAAGAGTTTTGGCACTCATTTTTGCTTCAGAGATTTCTGTAATAGGACAAAGTTAATACATTCAGCAATTCTCTCAAAAGTCTCTACAGAACTGAAGGATGTTCATTTCAGCCTTACATTAAACAGAGGTATTAATCACCGTATGTTTGGGTGTGAATTTAGAATAAGAGCTTAACACCTAAGAAACAGTCCAGCAGGTACCTAAACAACATTAAAAGAAAGCTTAATTCGGTTTTAGTCACTATAAGCACTAGTTTACACTATTGATTCATCTATTTTTTTTTTTTATTAGGTTTACTTAATTTATATCAGAGGCTTAGGAGACTAAAATGCTAATACATGCGCAGCAGTGTAAGTAAGTATTCGTGCAATCTCTTCACTGTTATTGAAGACAACGTTGAAAGTAAACTGGGGGGACTAGCACCACATCATTCACGACAACAAACCTGATCAAACTCTTAAGTTACCCTCACCCAGCTGAACATGGACATTTTAAAGGCGCCAAGAAAAAGAAATTAGCTAAACCTAAAGTTAGCCTGAGCCAGGGGCGTAATTTCCAGGGGGGTTATGACCCCCCAATAATCAGACCTAACCAATATAACCCCCCCCCCCCCAACAGAATTATGAATTATCTTGCATAAATAGGCTGTTTATTTTTCTTTACTCATTTCAGTTATTACCAGCAAAATACTTGCATGTTTAATCATCTGGGAATTTTCCCAGATTTATATACTGGCCCCCCCCCTCCCATGGTCAGCACAAAGTTACGGCAATGGCCAGAGCTCAGAGCTAGCAACAAGCTAGCAGCTTCGGTATGAGCAAAAAAAAAAAAAAAAAAAAAAAAAAAAAAAGTAGAAATGATAAGTAAAAGAGCAAAAGGTCCTATTATTTAGTGCATTTTTAAAAATACTGGAAAATGATGCAAATAACTGGTATTCACTTTGTAATATAAATCTGTTAAATATGATTTTATTTGGCAAGTGTTTTTCAGTTAAGCTGTAGCTCATTTGAGTAGCAGAGCACTTTATCTTCAGTTGTTTCAGTGAAAAAAAGATCATTTAACTCACTGCAGTTTGGGCAAAATCAATGTTTTTTTATTATGAAAAACTTTACATTAAAGAAAAGCTTATTCATGTGCTGCAAGTTATAGTCCTCACAAATAAGAATCAAGCTAGAAAATTACAATTGTTCCATTGATATTTAATTTATTCTTCTAATTTGATAGGTGGCATAATTTTGACAGCACCATTGTTTAAAGAAAAAAAACAAACAAACAAACATCCAAGTGTTGCATTGAAGACTGTGCTGCGTTTGTACAGATTGAGTTATGAATTAATGAATTGAATAAATAAACACTGTACTCCACAGCCAGCTGCATATTTGGCTTTAGGTGAGGAGGAAGAAGGCGAGCTGGAAATGAGGGAGGAGAGAGCGAAAGAGAAAGAAAAGATGAAGATCTACATGTACAAATGTTATGTGGCCATATATAGTGTAAAAGAGCTATATGTGATCTTTGAATTAAAAGTAATATATAAGGGATACTAAGGGGATGGTCTCCAGCCACATACAAAAACATAATTATGCAAATTGCATCAGACATATGTCTTATAGTTATAGTGCTTATAATGAATGTATATTTGAGCATCTTCTCTTTTTCTATTGAATAACCTAAAAAAAAAAAAAAAAAAAAAAAAATGTATCTTTAAAGCTCTAAAGTAAAAAGACAGACTTATAGGAACTCATGTATGTAAGGTTATTTAAAAGGTTATCTCCTTGGTAACACTGACTTGTAGTCTCAAACTGCAAACCAGACTGTAAGAAGAATAGCCCGAAACACCTGATATCACGCAAGATGCTGGTTTCATCAAAAGCAAACTGGTGTCAAAGATTATGACTTCAGTTTCTCAGCCTCTCTCCTCTCTGCAAGTACACACAGTACACCTGAGCACAGAAACAAGTTGGGAAAAAATAAAAATCAATGAAGTATACACAATCTCCAAGGATGAACACGCTCCCGCCTTTGTATTTCCACCGTCTCCCCCACAGTGTAGATCTCCAGACTCCTGTTTTTCTACTGATCTGTGCATCTTTAGCGGGATCTCAGACAACTCAGATCAGCTTACTGGGAGTCCTTGAGGGAAACACTTTCATATATAGTTGTGAATGGAAGAAATTAACAATGCTTCAACATTTGGCGTTTTCAAAAAAAGAAAAATCCTCTAATATGCTCTTTAAAAATAAACCACTCAAAAGCTCATAGAGGCCTGCAATGATAAAGACAGCACACAATTCAGCTCGATTAGCCATTCACATCTCACAGTACTGAGCACTCAATACTTTGAACACAGTTGCACAAAAAGTAAACAATAACATTTTTTTTTAAATTTTCTTTCCTATTTTTTTGCATTTTCTGGAACAACATTTGTTTTAACTTGTTTATAAAGATGTTCCCTGTAGTTTTTTCAAAATGAAAAGCTTAATTAATAAATAATCTTATTTTTTTTAAGTGAATTCTTATGTCCATAAAACTAAAGTGTAGAATGAAGAGAGGAAAAAACAGACACCATGACTGTTCAGCAAGAATAAAGAAGCTATGTCTAAACTTTGTTCAACTAACATTCTCCAGAGGCAAAAGGCAAAGATAAGTCCTCCTGCACTGGAAATGTTTCAACTTTTAACTAAAGTCGTGGTTATTCCCTGCAGTCTTGACTTAATGAATGTACAGACAGGATTACAAAGATGATGGTGTGCAAGAATAAAAGACAATCTGGACTTCATGATAAACGACCAACTATACGCTCTTCGAATGCCTGGTGGTAAAATTTAAAAGAATAAATTGAGTTTGCCCCTTTAGGTAAAGTATATTAAATCCCCTTGCCTTCAATTTCTCATAACACAATGTTATTTTAAAAGATAAATTTGCCTTCGTTACTTTATTTTATAGATCCTACACAGTATCTATTCTGAAACTTTCATAATCGTTTCTGATAAGCTGATAGTCCGCTGTAAACTACAGTAATATTTCCAAGAAGCACATCTGGTTTGATCTTGGGGAGTTTGCATGTTTTCCCTATGGCTGTGTGGGTTTCCCTCTTGTATTCCAGCTTCCTCTGACAGTCCACAGACATGCATGTTAAGCTCATTTTTGATTCTTGATTTGCCAAAAATGCAGATGTATGAGTGCATGGCTGTCTGGCTTTCTGTGTCAGCGCCGTGATGGACTGGCAAATCTGTTCAAGATGATCCACCTCTCACCTGAATGTCGGCAGGGTTCAGCCCCCTCCTCCCCACCCCCAAGTCGGATAAGCAGTAAAGAAAATGGAAGGACAACGTAGCTTTACTGGCAGGTTGCAAACAACCAACTGAACTCAAAATTTCTTTACAAAAAGATCCATTTCCAATCAGACTGTCAAAGAAAGACTGGAAATGTCTTGATTCTTAGTTGCACGAGAAATATGTGGCACTGACTGACTCTGTTCCTCAGGTAGGAACCGAAAGGAAACTATCATAGTTCAGAAGCCAAACTGGTCAATGCATTTTAAAATAAGAAGGAATTTATCCTTGTCAGGGTCAAAAAGTCCCAAATTTTGCACAAACAAAACAAAACAAACATGTTAACAGCCAAAAGATAAATAGATGACTGTGTAAGAAAGGGCTTCGCCAAATCAAACATGTCAATCAAGAAGCATGAGATTTCCATACAAGATCACATTGCTGTTGCAGATGCAGGGTGTCAGTGGAAACTACACTTGTGTTGGGCAAAGACAAAAGAAGAAGAGAGGGGGAAGGCATGTGGGAGAGACATGGAGCTGGAAGGCAGGAGGAAGACCACAGAGGAAGTTTATGGATGTAATAAAGGAGAGTTAGTGTATCAGAAGAGGATGCAAGGGTGAGATAGAGGCATGTGACGACCCCCTGAAGCGAGCAAAAGAAGACGATGACGACAACAGAAAAAAGGGTTCTAGTCTCTATAGACACCTTCCAGCTTGATAATAACTCCAAAGTCTGAGAATTTTTTCATAAATCATCCATTTATATACTGGTTAAAGATACGGGCATGGCCTCTTTGACGAGTGTGCCAGTTCTAGCAGTTGTTGCTCATCACTGTACTGTCAAAAAGAGTCCAGAAACCAGCGGATAACATCTCTATTGCTACAGTTTTAATCTGTACTATCAATATACAGAAGCACCAACTCTAACGGGCACGGTCATTAAACACAATTTTTCAATTTTTGTTGTTTGTTTTTAATTCCCATAGCTGTAGGAACTTAAATTGGCTCTACAATTAGTCACAAATCACACAACCATTTCTTTCTTATTAAGGAAATTATGAGGAAAGTCCCTAGAAAATTATCTGGAGATCAATAATAAAAAAATAACAGTTTCCTAAATTATGATTTCCTTTATTTTTCAGTGGTGCATTTGAAACCTTTATTATCCTTTTTTATTAGAGAAAAAGAAAATCACCAGTTGCATTTGTCTCCAAATATTTGAGCCTATGATACATGCAGTCAGAGTCAGAGTACCTTATAAAGACAAAGACTACATGGAGCAGTAAAAAAACATTTTAAACCTTGGATGTGACTTTGAAATATTAAGGCAACATGAGAAATCCTTAAAGCTGGCACTTGATAAATCCCATCATGCGTTTCACAGAGAATTACGGACCTGTGGGAGGTAATTAAAACTGACAGCCACAAATCATGGAGCACCAATTAGTAGTTAATAAACACAAAAAGATCATCAATATCCAAGTGCGTGTACACAGGAGATATCTCAAACCAAATGTAGTGATTATTGATCCATTTTCCTTCTTTTGCTGTTTAAATTTCATCTGTACATTTGTATTTATTTTCTAATCTACTTAGCACTCTGTAACTGCATAAATGGGTTTAAACAGCATAAATAAATACATGTAATTTAAAAGAGTAGCTTCTGTAATCACTTTGAGATAGCATTTTTATCAGAATTTGTGGCAGTCCGAGATCTGAAAAATCATTTTTCCCCTGTAAAATGTGAACAATGCACAGAAATGATGTGACAACCTGCCATCATTCACCCTGTGGGAGCTGTGCATCTCTGCTGTTGACACAGAACACAAAACCTGGAGGAAAAAAGGTTCCCAGCAAAGTCAAGTCCCAACGCTATGAATGCTTCTGGCAGGCGGCCCCATCTGGAAACATGGACAACCCACCCAAAATGTGAATACTTGAATACACACAAAAAAAAAACTTCTGCAAAAGTCCTTGCCAAACAGCAGTCAAGCCTGGCTTTTGGTCAGGAGACCACTTTCACTTTCATGTCTAAACAGCGTCAGCGGGGTTTGTTATTCCTGCACTGGCCAAATGGGCCAACTGATTAGTGGCCAGCTGCGAAGATAGGATTTTGATTTTCAGACCACATATTGGTTATTATCCTCACAATCCATATGTGTGTGGGAAAAAAAAAAAAATGTATGCAGCAGACAACTCAAAGGGAGTGCTGCAGAGGAACATGCTCATTCAGACCGTCAGCTGTGAAATGTCCAGGATTTGCCCACGTGTAATAAGTGTCTGCTCGTTTCCTCACTTGCATCCTTTTTTTCCTCTATGCAGGACAGGAAGGAGAGATGATGTGATGAGGAAATTTAAAGAAGCAGTTTCACACTATCAGACTTAACTTTCTGATGACAGCAGAAGAGAGAAATTAATGATTGCTACAAAGGATGGCCTTGTGTATCCTTGTTCAAGTGTCATTCAAGGCTGGAGGTTGCCTGAAGGAGACTTGAACATGTCCTTGACCCTCTCTCCTCTCTGAACAGCAGTAAGGGGACCGAGTCGTCCTTCACGATGGGAGACTGGAGTGGTTTCCAGGTCACATAAGGAGATGAGGTTGTGAATTAAGGTCATGAGAAATGTACGGCATCTGTGGGTGGGAAGTCAGTGAGAGGTCACCAAGAAAGGGGATTATGGGAGGAATATCCAAGATAGTACAAGGTCACGTAAACAATTCGGTAGGCCATACGATGTGTGCTACACAGGATTTCCTCAAGGAAACTGGCTGACATGGTTAAACCTGCCCTTTAACTGAAACTTCACGTCTGAAGCCAAGACTGAATCCATGAGACAAACATCCACAGACATGAGACGCAGATCTGTGCTGCGACACCCTTGTTTTTTCATTGTATAATCACACCAGTGGTTATTAACATTTACTTAATGTGATCATTCTTGCTGGGCTCAGATGAGTCCTGACATTTTTCCCCAAGTCACAGTAAAACTCAAATAGCTCTCTTCTACTTCCTGAAGATTCCCATCAAGGTGCACTGATGACCACATGGAATTTTATGGCATTTGTTTGTTTTATTTACCTGCACAAAAAAATATCAATTGTTCATTTACAGCACTATTTTATTCTATATGCTCTCATACATTTGTCAGAAAGGAAAGAAGGGAGCTCAGTTCATTTGAGCAGTTGCCAGGTGGTGGGATTACTATATAAGACCATGACATATCTAAGGCCCTGACTGACAGCGAGACGAGGGGAAAACTAAATCGCTATCTTGTGTGGAGCAAATCACAACTAAGCAGTGCAAATGATCCCTACCAAAGTGCTTGCAGAGTCTATCCAGCTATCACTGGGTGAGAGGTAGACTATATATACCTTGGACAGATCAGTCTACTGCAAAGCTACAGGGCCACACTCACACCTACAACCCATTTAGGATCACCAGTTAACCGAAGATGGGCATCTCTGGACTGTGGGAGGAGGGCAGAGTACCAGGAGGGACCCACACAGCCATAGAGAGAAAATGCCTTGAAAGCCTTTCCCTAAAATTGCCAACAAACCTCTGGGTTAATGATATGCCTTTAATCCACTAAAAATGGAGCACATCTATAAATTCACTGAATTGACTTATATTTCATTAAATGGGACGCATGTGCTCATGGATGCGTTTGCATTCAAAGCCCCGAGGCTGTGAAACGACCTGCCCAAGGAAATCAGGTTGGATGCGTCAATACGGTAACATCGTTCAAATCTCTTAAAGCACACGCTTAGCTTCTCCTGGTTTAATGTCAGTCGTCTCATGTTAATGAAATTTTCCCCGGTTTTTCCATCCCCCAGCAGCTGCATTACAATTATTGTGTCAGTAAACAAACATTTTTTTAAATTCCTTTCGATACCCTACGCACACCGCACGGCCAAGCCGGGTGAAAGATGAAAGCTCAAGAAGAGCTGTGGATGATATTGCTAAGCTGCCGTCTGAAATCAAAGCTCCTAAATCAGGAAATTGATACCATGAAGATTTAAAATCTGGAGCGTCTCTACAAGGAGTATGTCGGGACAGATGGTTAATCAAACAGTCAGAACTCCCGAAGAGATTTCCAGCGGAGGCATATACACTTTCAAATTATTTGGCTATCAGCATTTAGCAAATAATTAAACAAATTCACTCAGTGGTGATTGCGGGCGATGGCACAGCTGGCTTCAAACTGTTTGTTCTCTCTGCGTCTGGCTCAGTCCACGAACTGAATGTTGGTGCGACTGTTGTCAAACATGCGAGCGTCATCTGGGAATTCATAAATGGAGCATCACTTCCCTTTAATCCTCATTAAAAACGTGGCAGCCGTGATGAGTTCACTTGGTCATTTCACCCAGAACGCACATTATGCTTGAATAACAGGCGCGTCTGATATTTTTTGAACAAAATGGGGACTATTGTAGCACTATGAAAAATGACTTCCTCAAGCAGCACTGAACGTCATGCTGCAATTCTCCGGCAGTTTTGCTCTCACAGTTTGCACCTTGTTTGATTTCCCAAGGGGGCTGAGTGCTTGTTTCGGGAAGCTGGGGCTCCCATCATTCATTCGGGATCATACTGTCAGATATCTACACATCTAAACACAACAATATGGTGGACTTATATGGTTGACTGTTGTTGCTCAGTTGGATTTCGAAAAAAAAGAAAAGTATTTCCATCCCTCGCCTTTGCACAACAGCCAAGTGAAAGTATAGTATTTTTCTTGTGGAGGAAGAAGTGCGATGTACGAGTAAATATTTTATTCTGTCAAAGAGAAAATGCATTTTTGTTTGAATACGCGCAACATCTTTATTTCAAGGTGGCAGGCTTTGTTTGACTTTTCGGTCTGAACATTGAAAATTTTGCCTTTTAGACATAAAATAGATTTTCAGTTCAAGTCTTCAGAAACTCCTGCAGAAAAGAAGCTTCTTCCCACAGTTCTCAACTAGATTAAGTGATTAAAAGACTAAAATCTGGGAGCATATTTCATCAGGTCGGCAGGGTGGCGCAGTGGTTAGCAGAGTCACCTCACAGCAAGAAGGCCCTTGGTTACAATCTGCCTGTCAGCTGGGGGTTGGAGTTTGCATGTTCTCCGTAGTCCCGAGAGCTTGAAAAACAAAAAAATAGAAGGAAATTATCCAAGAAGAAGCTTCGTCAGCTCTAAAAACAAAAGTTAGAGAGTCCCAAGTATTTAACCATTTGGAGATGGTCATTGGCCCTCTATTCAATGTCATGTGAGTCCGTGACCGACCCATTGGTGAACAGAGGTGGGTACTTGGGTACTTCAACCCCCATTCAGACCTCGCCCGAGATGACCTCAACAAGATGGCGTTAACCCCCTTAACCCGCAGTGAGTTGCATGACACACACCTTTTTTAACACCTTGGCTCATGTGATGACTCACATGATCAATAGTGAACCAACAACCACCTCCAAAGAGGACAGGCCCCACTAACTCTCCACCTTTTGTTTTTTTAACTAAAGATGAGAGATAAAACATCTTCAAACTTATTGTTTTTAAAAAGCTCTTAAGTTCACAATGACCTGGATTCAAGTCAATTCATTTTTATTTATATAGTGCCGAATCACAACAATAGCTGCCGAAAGGGGCTTTATATTGTAAGGTAAAGACCCTACAATGACTGACTGTTTGCCCCAGGTGGACTGGTTTCGTCCCACAGTCCAAAGGCATCCTTGTTGGCTTAACTGGTGATTCTAAATTGGCCGCAGGTTATCTGTCACTCCGCGTTACCCCTTTGACTGACTGGGTGTACTCTGCCTTTCACCCGAATGACAGCTGGGATAGGCTCCAGCCCAGCCATGACCCTAAATTGGATAAGGGAAAGAAAACGGATGGATGGACATGCACCTTCAAACACAAAATGCGATTAGGTAGTGATACATAGTTTAACCAGACCTTGTGATTACTGTATGTCGATACACATTTTCATTTATATTTCTTAACCGTTTCAGCCAGTAAGAATAAATCTATACACACCACTGACAACTTACAACATCTCCAACAGCGAGAGGTCAGGGATGAACAGACAGCTGACAGCGGCGCTTTGGCAGTAATTAATTACCAAGCCCCAGAAAGCACAGTGGGATGTTACCTCATACAGGATTCAGGGTGTGAATACACCATACCCATCAGGCTTTAACAATCAGTGGGGGTCATTCATGATATCTCCGCTCCACCTCTTCTCTGCCAAATTGTAGAGACTGAAAACCCCGTTTGAAACAGCGAGCAACAGTGTAGGTATATGCTGCTGGTCTACATAGACTCATGGAAACCTACAGTGACATCATGAGTAATTTTAAGCTCCAATCCAGCTGGATATGCTATCCACTCTTATTTCACTACTTGTCCAGTAAATAAGCAATTTCAACTAAACGCTGGTAGAAGGCTGAAACCACACAAGGTACCAGAACAGTCTCCTAAAAATCAATAATTGCACTACTTGTAACCTCAAAACACAAAACGCACAGTTTGTCCTCCAAAATAATCAATGTCTTTGGTGTAGAGAGAATAGAAAATGCGTTCCCAAACGGCAGAAAAATAAGAAGAAAAAAAAAAAAAAAATGGTGGAGGAGGACTGTTGCCTCCTTCTTGCAAAGATGAAGCATAGATCTGGACATGTCATTTGCTTGAATTGTGAACGGTGGTGTCAAAGAAGCATGGCATAGAAACATATGCCGTGGCAGTCCCCTTGGGCCAATCAGCACGTCTTGGAAAGGCATTCATGTGCAACAGACAGAAAGCCAGATGAACGAACGGACAGACGACAGCGGGGCAGATAGGGTTCAGTTCATACCCGGCCAGTTTCTCTGGGGATCAAAAGTGCAACAGTTTCATCTGTTTCGGGGCTGAGCCGCACTTATAAACTTCATATTCAGAGCACATGGTTTATATCAGTACCATCAGTCTGTAGTAACCAAACTAAACACCATCAAAAAAAAAAATCATAATAACACTTGTTTTGACACAACTCAGGGTTTTGACACTGACACTCAAATATCAATTAAGTATAATGTCTGAAAGAAATCATTTAAAAATTCAATTGGAATCACAAGCCAGACTTAAATCACCACATAATGGATTCCCAGGAATGCTTCCTCTCACTTTTTGCAAAGTGATAATAAGGGGCGTCACTAAAAGGGGGCCTGACCCCCGATGAATGTCTATGGAAAGAGGAAGCGGTCACAAATTAGGCTCATAATAACTAACATTTCACGTTTAAGTGGTTTAATTTGATATTTTCTAAATAAAAAGGGTCACCTCTGAAATGTGATTGAGATATTTGATAAAAGTCAGATGAAGGACACTGGTAATTCAAACCTAATGATCACAGTGCACAACAATGTAACAATGTAACCCTTCTGAACAACTAGCTAGTATGGCTAACATACCTTGTGTAGCTCAAAAACAGAAATTGTGACTTCCACGCTTCATTCTTCAGTGCTTAACGGACTTTTGGATGCTTAATCTTTCTCACCATCTTTGCCCAAACGGAAGGAGGCAAAGGTCAACTATTTATAGAGTCGAACTCTTAATTAAATTAGAAAAATAAAATGTTCTTGGCCAATGCATTCATCCAATCACCCACAGACTACGTACCATGATGGTGCAACATATTTGACAGATGTTGCAAAAGGTTGATTCTGTTCATCTGGACGTAGCGTTTGGTGGGAGAAATGTTTCGTCACTCATCCCAGTGACGTCTTCAGTCTCAGCTGACTGCAGGTTTCCCCAACCTTATAAACGGTACATTTGCACAATGACTGAAACCAGCCCACTGAGGGAACAATGAGGTCAGTTCCTTGATCATTAATATGCAAACTGTCATGACCACTGTAGGAGTCAACCTTTTGGGATTTACTTACCTGGATGGTTGAGCATGCATCAAGAGACTTTTTGACAGAGGGATTATTGATCACAAGCTGTATGCGGACCTGACCGTGCCACCCAGAGACACATGGTACTCGCACACACTAACGCCTTCTCAGTCGCAAAGCAAACCAAGTTTTTAAATTGTCTTTCTAGACACGAACAAAAAACCATGATCTTTTACTCGGCAACGCCTGAAACTAGCACTGAAAATCATAAGTGCAGTGGAGTTGTTTTTTTCTCCTCCTCAGGAATTTTCACCTGCTGGCCAGGAGAAAACACTAAATAAAAAATAAAAATAAAAAAAATAATGCAGCTTCCAGATGTGATGCCATATTCCTGAATAAGTCGGAGGTCGATCTGAAATTGTTTGTGGAAGACCCCCTCAACTCAGATTTGGCATTATCTGAGTGAGGTTATCACCAGTGATGATCATCAAAATGCAGCACATAATTATAACGATATCTAGCTTTGGCTAAACTTTCTAAACCATCACTGCATGGTGACACTGACCCACGGTGCAGTGTCCTTGTGAAAAGCGCAGGAATTTTGTGTTCTATCTGCATTAAAGAAGAAATAAATAAATAAAAGGAAAAGAAAAACAGAAGATAAGGTTTTTGCTCTGGACAGCTGGGTTTAATGCCTAATTAGTGGAATGAACCCCCTAATCGGTCAGCAACATAACCCAGCAGTTTGGCAATCATCACAGTGATTCTGGAGGTGGACTGATTTCAGCATCTGGAGGCAGCTGCAGGGACAGCTGATTGGGTTAATAAGAAACACACTGATTATAATGAATGGGTCCTGTCTGTGAACCAGAGGAGGAGTGATCGTTTACGGGACTGCTTAGAAAAATAAAATAAGCCACCTTGGAGGGATTTTTTTTATGGATGAAATGGAAAGAATTGAAGCAACCACAGAGTCATGGTAATGGAGAAGTCTTTGATTTCGTGAAGCTCTACTTTAACTCTGTACTATGATAAGAACATGATTAGTGAAATTAAGAGGGAGTCCAATTACCAGAAAATCTGTTAAACATAATAACCATATGATCTCTGTCCTACTATAGGTTATCCCAGGGGTGGGCAATCTCAGTCCACAAGGGCCGGTGTCCCTGCAGGTTTTAGATGTGTCCTCGAACCAACACAGCTGATTTAAATGGCTAAATTAGCTCCTCAACATGTCCTGAAGTTCTCCAGAGGCCTGGTAACGAACTAATCATGTGATTCAGGTGTGTTGACCCAAGGTGAGATCTAAAACCTGCAGGGATACCGGCCCTCGTGGACTGAGATTGCCCACCCCTGGGTTATCCTATAGTCCATAACTGGCTTATCCGATTACAAGGCATTTTACAAGTTAAGGTCGTAAATTACACGGCTTCTCTAGCAAAGATGGTGTCGAAATTTAATTCTAAATTAATATGAGAAAAGCCAGAGCATGACACAAACACTTTCAGAAAGTGGAAAATGCCAGAACGTGGCTGGAATTAAAATAAACCCTGATGTCCGTGTGGCTCTTTTTTCTAGTCAAACACACAGTTTAAATAATTGCACAAGAAAGTGAAATGTTCATTCTGCTGCACTTAGATGTGCTATTAATGAACAAAGTTGGCAAGCACAGGACTTGAGGACCTGTAAATATATCTGTTCCTTAAAAAGCTTTTATGTACTACCTATAAAAGCTCTATATCCACCAGCCACTTCATTAAGTACCCCAACCTGTTCAACTGATCATGATGCAAATATCTAATCAAAAGAAAGAAATTCACTGCATTTAGACATGCTCAAGGCATCCTAAAGTTCAAACTGAGGTGACTTGGTGACTTTGAATGTCAGTGTTGCTCCCACTCCATG
This sequence comes from Oreochromis niloticus, assembly GCF_001858045.2. Classification (NCBI taxonomy): domain Eukaryota; kingdom Metazoa; phylum Chordata; class Actinopteri; order Cichliformes; family Cichlidae; genus Oreochromis; species Oreochromis niloticus. Next base: position 27,601,169 of record NC_031975.2, read on the forward strand.
GAACTGAAAATGTTATTGGAATATTTTAGTCCAGTATTGTGACAGCACTAAAGCATAGACCCATCCTGTCTTGTGTGTGGGGGGAAGATCACACAGAAAGCAGACCCTATTCCAGCGCTCCCCAACCCCCGGGAGTCGTTTGGTACCGGGCCGTGAGAGTTGAGCCTCAGGTGTGAAATTTATGGTTTTTCAGGGTTTTTAAAATCGGTTTTTATCGTTATTTTTTATCGTTAACCGTTTCCCTGGGTCTTTTCCTGTGTATTATGAATACAATCTTTTTTTGGGTACCGGTACTGGTTTTATTTTGTTGTATTTATCCACGACATCTTAACGGCCGGTCCGTGAAAATATTGTCGAACATAAACTGGTCTGTGGCACAAAAAAGGTTGGGGACAGCTGTCCTATTCCACCCGATTCCAGTAGACCACCTTTGGAATGTGGTGGAATGGCAGACTGGAATCATGGATCTGCAGCTGACAAATCTCAACTGAGTAATAATAATAATAATAATAATATCATCCAGCACCTTATTGAACATACGCCATGAAAAAAATATACGTTTTGAAGCAGTTGTCTATAAGAGCCACAGGAAAAGTTAGTATCCAGGGCGTGGTAGCATTTACTTCACTAAGCCTGTTGGGTGCTTGGATTCATTCAGTTCTTTTATAGGTAAACAGTAACCAAGACAAACTTTTTTAATTAAAAGACTATTCAGAGCCAGCCAACCATTTATATACTGGGCCAACATATTCTGTGTTCACAGGCAGGAGGCCAGTGTTGGCCTAACATGATAATGGTTGGCTATATAAGTAAAACAGCACAGACTTCTCAACCAGCCAGTACTGGCTCATCTTTGCCTCTCTGCTCGGCTAATGCAGTCAGTCTTTGTACCACCTGCCCAGGGAATGCAGATGAACCTTAACTTTCCTACTAATTACAGGATGGTAAGCAATTGCCTGTTTTTTCTTCACAAATGAAGAAATAAATATGCAAATAAACACAGGCACAAGTAGATAAAATCATTACACAGCTTTAACTTAGGCCATTAAAAACTGCTCTACATGCCTATAATGGTTTTTTATAATGGTTTTCACTTTTTTTCCTCCACATCAGTGTGATGCAAAGCAAAGCTTGGCTATGCAATAACATGGATTTCAAGTATTTCAAAATTAGAGTAATGAAGTCTATGTAAAACTTTTAATTGTGTGCACTGTTATCTGCCACTGATAGACTTGTGCATTTAGGCCAAACTCTCCTCCCTCACGTCCTCAGAGATCTCTATGACTAATTCATTATTCTAAGCCTCTTTAAGGTTGGCACTCAAAAGCTGTGTGATCACTGACAGCAGATACAAAGAATTTGGAACTTTATTATTCTTACTCCAATTTGCTCTGGATTTACCAATCAGTTTTCCCCTACTGTGAGAAAATTACACGTGCCTCACTGAGTAATTTAATGTGAGAAACAAACACTGGCACTCTTAAATGCTTACAGCTAATGCAGTGCTAAATTGAACCTTTTCAGCCTCCACCTTATCCAAAGCCAAGCACACACTGGGTTGGGAGTGTAGTGAGCTGACTCAACCTCATCCCCATTCCAATCCTTTTTAGAAAATGATGAGATATTTTTTTTTAGTTTGCCAGAGTAATTTACCCTCATCACATTATATATTTGTGGGTTTTTTCCACTTGTCTTTTTCTAATTAATTACGAACCAAACAGACCTCTGTGTTCTGATATTCAAAGGGGATATATCATTTCCCTGCCCCACAGGCGCAAAACAAGTATTATCTGTGAGCTTGGTGGGGCTTTAATCAATGCCAATGACTCGGTGATTATTTAGCCAGCAGCTGAGATTTTAAGCTTCCTATTTTTGGAAGAAAAACACCTCACCCACTGGAGGTTTTGTTTTCCCCAAAGACACTTCTGACTTCACCTGGTGGAATAAGTGTTCTTCATCCACGAGTTCACCCAAAGGACTGTTAACCGCTCAATAAAGTCTGTCAACAAGATGAATAAATTGGCCATAAAGGCAGAGTTCAAGGCTAATTCAATCCTTTTATTTACATCGCAGAAACTCACCACAAAATGTTGCCTCAGGCCATGATGTGTTTACTGTAAGTCCATACAACATCAGAGTGACTGATTCAGATGACTGAATCAAATTTATCATGGTGATGATTCTAGTAGTTTCCTACCTAAATGTAAAGAAGAAGAAGAAGAGAACGTTGTTTCCCGACATCAGGTCTGACCATATTGTAACAACCTCATAGTACCATATTCCAACAATAGAGCACGTCACTCTCAGACTGCAGGCTTCCCAGAGTTTCTGAAAGTACAACAGAAGATGGATCTCTGTGCAACCAGCTCCCAGTTTGGGTTCAAGAAACAGACGCCTCCTCTACTTTTAAGAATAGCTTAAAAGTTTCCTTTTTACAAAGTTAGGACAGGATCGGGTGACCCTGAACCATCCCTTAGTTATGCAGCCATACCCTCAGACTGCAGGGGGACTTCCCATAATGCACTGAGGACTTCTCTTCTCACTAACTGTGCACATTATTAACCTATGTCTATTCTCTCTCTTTACACATTCCGATTTGTCCCGTTTGTTATCCCTGGTCCCTCCGTGCTATTCTTTGCCATCATCTCTTTTCCCCATGATAGATGGCTGCGCCTCACTGAGCCTGGTTTTACGGGAGTTCTCTTCCTGTAAGAAGGATCTTCTCCCTCACCCATTCAAAGTGCTTGCTCCTCAGGGGATTGTGGTTCTGTCTGATATTGTAGCGTCCTCATGATTCAATAGAAAGTACTTTTAGAGGACCTTTGTTGTGAACTGATGCTATATAAATAGGATGATTGAACCACACTAGGAGAGCATCAAAATAAACATGAATGACACAGACCACCATCAAATAACTGAGCCTACTCATCCATCTCCAGCTTACCAGCTTAAACTGGTTTGGCACGGTGCTGACATCGAATGATTCACTTGTTCTTGTGTTTAGAGTTTGAACTGATGTTTAAAATTCTTTAAAAGCAAAAACTGCTGCTCTGTCTTTAAAAATGTATTAACCTTTACTGTTTGGACAGACTTTGCAGTCATGAGTGGGAGGACGAGGGGGAGACGATCTATAGATTGCTATTTTATATTGCACTTTTTCCAATCTTATGAAACACTCAAAGCACTTTAGACTAGAGCCACATGCACTCATACATTAATACAAGGCTTTCACTTTATTCTTGCATTAAACTGTGAGCCTTAACATTGGATGAACCAGCCTTGTGTTTCATTACTTTCAAGCTGTGAACATGATACACAACATTTGTATAGCAGTCACACAGAAAATTGTAAATACAGTCATTTGGCTTATTATATCATCTTAATCACTGTTGTCAGGAAAAAAGTTTGTGTGATGCCACAATGGGTTATTTCTTTCCCTCAATAAAAAAAAAAAAAAGCTGCATCACTTGCAGATGCTTGAAAGAGAAAGGCCTCGCTGGCCTCCTCAGATTTCAGCTTCTCTTCTCAGCTAACAGTTGTAGCACAGGCTTTCATGCAGATAAATGTTAGACTTTAAAAAAAATAATCTGCAAGAAGATGAATCTCAAACAAACGCATTGATGCCACCATAGAAGTTACTGTGCATTTGTGATGCAACACAACACAAACACTAAAGATAAAACGTAACATTGCAATGCTCTGTTAAGAGGCGCACACAATTGCACACATGGTGCTCGCATGGCTCCCTTCCATTACAATATTCTGTAGATTGGCACAATATTTTCGCATATTCCTTAATTGCTATCTCTGCTAGCAAATTAACTGAAAGCAAAAATCAATCAATTTCTCATTTTTGCTAAGTGCCCCCCCGAGACCTCTCTCTAATACCTCGCTTTGAGAAATAAAAGATTAAACTTGAGCTAATTGGACAGGTTCTTAATGCACATCATGAGAAGAAGAACTGATAATGCTATGAGGGCTGCACAGCTTGTTCTGATGCATGTGCTCCTAATTCACATTGTTCAATCAGTCAGGAGAACCAAATGCATTTTGCATGGACATTGTCAACTTCATTTTCATCAGGTCAATAGCCAAGTGGATATATACAATTCAAATTCACCAAAGTGGTTCCTGAAGCAGAATTTGTAAGCATGGAAGATGTAAAAAGTTGACGGGCAGTGGGGAGAAGGGCATTACTAATTTAACATATCTGCTTAAGGACAGGTTTAAGTGCTACAAGTTATTTTTTATTCATCAAAGACAGCAAGTGAGAAATGTTTACTAAAAATGTCTTATCAAAATTCGAGCCTTTGTGGGGAAAAGTTAACCTAACAGGAGTCCGACAAAAAGCAAAAGCATGAAAGAGCTTGCAGCCTCTTTTCTTTGTGTGGATTAAATCCCATTTTATAGGCTTATAGTGAAATTACTAAAATGTCTTTTGGACCTAATATAGCATACAGAGGCTATTATAACAGCCAGGGATTCCTTTTCTCTCACAGAGCCTATGTAACCTAATAAAAGAATTGATTGCTCTGGACATTGCTCAATATGGCGGTAGCTCCAAGGCAGGATAAAAAAAAAAAAAAAGAAAGAAAAAAAGGATGTTTTCATAGACCACAGCAAACACGGTAAAAAAAAAAAAAAAAAAAACAACCAAACAAAAAAAAAAAAAAAAAAAAAGTATGGACCAACGTCAAGTCAGGCCAAACTCTTTAATTCAGTTTGGTACAGTTATTCTGCTCTATGTCATTTTGCAATCTTGCCAGCACCCAATTCTGTTCTGGCAGAGAAGAAAAGAAATGTATAAATAAATAAATCAGCTTAGAACTTATTTAAGACAGATCTATACGAGCATAGATGGGATTCAGTCTGTTTTCGTGAAATATGGAATCAGTATCGCTTCCAAAAATATCAACAGTGACTGAGCAAAGATTTCCTACCCTTGGGCGAGATTTTCTTCGGGAGTGGAAGACGCCGAGAAGGGTTTCTCTGCAAGTGCTTTATGAGTCCTGCCATATTTAGATAGAGCTGAATGGGATTTCATGGGGTTCGCGGCTCAAAGTAGACATCTCATTTCATCGACGTGAAGGGAAAAAAAAAACAAAACTATTATTGAGAGTGAGTGTATAATGTGCATGAAACCTAGGTGAATGATAAACTTTAACTGGAAGGTTAATTACTAATGAAGTTCCTCTAACTATGGATGTGTGTTGTTGATAAGAGGCAGATATACACAAAAAAAAGAATGCACTTTGTCATTTTTAAGTGTTTTTTTTTTTTCTTTCTGGATTTGAATGCTTTGTGAATATCCAACTGTCACAAACAATAAAAAAGAAAAAAAAAAGAAAAAAGCAAACAAACAAAAAACAGAGGCCACTTTTTGTCTGGAGACTCGCGCACAGCGTGATCACTGAAGTCAGGCAAATCCAGGGCTGTCAGTGTTATGGTGGCCTATTTTGTAAAGCATTTATTTTCCTCTGTTAGATCAATATGACTATGATTTGAACTGCATTTTCAACATATCACCACACACTAACCTCAAAAGTCCTTGAGAGCAAATTGATTTTCCTCTGACTTACATACTGAACACAACTACATGCACAAAAGGCAACACAGAGGCGTAATCTTTTATTATATTCATGACTTTTGACTCGTTTACATTACTTTGTTCCTAAATAAGACCGAGAGTTTAAAAGCAGAAAAATTGTCCAATTTTAACTGATGTGAATGCAACAGCTATATGAACTCTGAATAAAGCAGCTTGTTTATCCCGGGGCTGAAGCTTGGAGGAATGGCAGCACTCTAGCAAAATTAGAAATCATGGCCAAACTCAACCCCAGACTGTCTTTGGAAGTTAATTCAGAGAAATCGTCTTTACACAAGTAAACTGCAACAAAACAGAAAGAAAAGGAACCAGTCCATCAGACAAAGGAGACAGAGGGGGGAGGGAAAAAAATGAAGGCTCCTTGTCATGTTCAGGAGATGAACAACAGGATCTGACAGCTACAGCTGACATCCTGAGGCAGGTAATACATGCATCACAAAAAAATAACAGCAACATCAATTTTGATTTAGTGCAACTTTCACTGTCCACACACATGGATACATATCTCTGACAATGACGTGCATGGAGTGAACCGAGCACGCCACCTCAATTATAAATAGGGAAAATATAGTATTTGCAACACATTACATCATCTTAACCTTGTTATGCTATTCTGAAATGACGCGAGACGACCAGCGTGCAGCTAATCGTATTCATGCGATTGCAGAAAACAATACTAGATCAACTCGTGGTGCCAGAACTGTGGAGGAATAAGAGTAACTGCCCTCACGTCCTGAGCAATAAAGTTGATAAATCCCATCAAGATGATATTTTTGTGTCTTTTTAAGAGAGGACGCTTCACATTCAGCCTGGTTGGGGTGTAGCTGCTACTACTGGCAGATGAAATCAGTGCTGATAAAGCTGCGGTGCATCCGATTATAAAAACATTAAAACATGTTCAAACCCAAGACATTTTTACATGACATACCTTGTTAGTTCAGACTAAGCACTGCTTTAACCATTTAGGAAATTTATTCAGTTTTATGAATGAGCCAAATGCTGCAAAAGTGACCAGGCAGAACGTGGAAATGGACAATAACCCAAAGTGCATCGCAACAACAATCCAGGAGTGTCTCATGGCAAAGAAAAGGAATTCAAGTCAGTCAATAGAGCCTATTTTTCAGTTACTGAATTCAGAAAGACCCCAAAACAGGTAGCAACTGAAGGCGGCTGCAGGAAAGGCCTAGTAGTGCTTTTGGAGGGAGGAAACGGCATTTTAGTGATGATCTAAGATTCAGGCGGTCACTGACTGCTTTTTAATATTTAGGTGAAAATTCTTTGCAATCTTTATATGATGAAGATTGCTTTTGAACAAACTAGCAATGATGCTAGTTTGTTCAGTTACTTCAACCTCTGGGGAAAAAAAAATAAAAAATAAAAAAATAAAAATGGCAGACTATGTATAATTTGAAAAACTGTTTAATTACCAAACAGTTAATGCAATACTTTTTTAAACCCTTTGAATTAAAGATGAGAGTTTGCACTTCAATCACAATTCGGTTGTTTGGTTTAAAATCCACTGTGATGGAACACAGAAGCAAAATTACACAAGTGTCGCTGTCCATATAACTATGGACCCAAGGGTACAGTATATTAATTGCCCAATCACTGTCACAACAGTCTAATTTTAAGCATAACTAATGCTGCAGTGATGTTATTTTAAAAAAGGAAAAGTAGGCTAACTCAAATAAAAGTTGGTATGGTCATATTCAAACTTGAAATTAGTTCAATCAACCTGAAATTAAAAAAAATGCATTGCAGCAAGATTTCGCTTTTTGCTAATCAAAGTGTCAGTTTAAGGATTCACTGTACTGTTTGCAGAACATGACGACACTTTGACAATGTCTGCTTCTAAAAGAGGAGAACGCTGCCGCTACACGTCCTATGTATAATTACCAGTAAGAGACAAGAGAAGCTGTCTGTGGCTTGTATTTGCTCTGTCTTATAGGACATCATCTAACAAGACATTAGACAATTTTACCAACTTTCTCCAGAGAAATAATTGTCAAAGTCAAACAACGAGACCAGTCTACAGGAACATACTTAAACACGCTTTTCCCTTCGGCCTTAATGACAACGAGAAACCAGGGTGAACTTAAGTCAAGTCAGTGTGGATCAACTGCAGCAGGAAAAGCAATCCCACAGCTGAAAACAATGTTGTGCAGAGAAAGAATTAAGTGTTGGCTGGTTGTAGAGGAGGAAGCTGAGGTTGGTTGCCAGACTGGAGCGTTCATCTCTGAGTCCTTTAGCAGATTTGTAGCACTGGGAAATCAGTGTGGGGAAGAGAGCAGATAGTGCAAGATGTGCTGAAAGCTGAAAATCTGGTCATATTTCTCCCGCTGCACTGACTGCACACAAATGGTTCACACAGAGTCCACGGAGACAAACTGCTGATATGCAAAGCAGGCCGCCAATACTCCTACACCGCATGTTTTTTGACTTTGTTTAACTATCTGCCATTTTAACGTGGCACAATAAACACATTTATGTCCAACAATGCTCGTAGAATATTACCAGTTATATCAATTGCCATTACTGATTACCTGTTTATATTTACTCTTTTACATTCAAGCCTACCTGCAAACTACCCAAGAGTTGTTACATTTTCACAAACGTGGAACAGCACACTGAAAAATGACACACTGCATATATCTACATATCTTGATGCAACTCTAGAGAAAGACTATTGTTCAAGTATTATTATGCATACCGTACTTTTCGGACCACAAGGCGCACCGGATTATAAGGCGCATTAAGCGAAACAAAACAGTCAGATAAGTCAAACTTTACTCAACTCATTCTTCTTGCATTGATTCATTAATGTTGAATTCTCTCACAGCTGCTCTATTCCCACGTTGTTGCAGTATATTAGTGACTGACCTCGTATTGTGGATGGATTCTCAGTTGTTCTCCTGACTAAAGTTTGGTCCGTTTACAGCATCCTGCCATGCGATTGCATTTGTCCCTAACCATCAGGAACCTTCATGTTAACTTTTATTAAGTGGAAAAAAAGTTAGCATTCATCCTCCAGCTTCACTGTGTTTATGTTATGCTAACAGCTGTGTTGCTAGCAATCACGTAGCTCATCATTATATACCAGCTAGCCCAACTTCAGTAACCCTACAAACGTCACTGCTGTTTCGTTTTCTGTCTTCATTTATGTTGGAAGTGATAGCAGAGCTGTACGTTTGAATTTTTTTAGAAATCTCTCAGTCAGAACATGGTGTATCATGTTTGGGGGGGAAACTAGCGAGCTAACTTCCTGCTAACTTCTAACTCCGGTAAATGTAATAAATTCTGTTTTCATGGATGCCTGGATGTTAAAGTTAATTGTTACACCTGGTAAAGCAGCAACACTGATTATTTTATTAAAGATGAAAGACTTTAGACAGTTTTTAACTCTCAGTGATGCCGCAGTGTTTGTTTGACTTTGGGACCTGAAGTGGACGGAGTTTTGGACCCAGATTCCTCCGTGAGGCTCCTGACTACGGTAGCCGTAATGCTCCGACAATCCATCAAGAGGTGTGGCGTCGTAGCTTACCAAAGTCGTACTAAAATAATTTTTTCACAGATTTCTGAGCGCCGTGTACCACATAAAATCCATTTGAGGTCAGAAAGCACAACCACAACCAATCCGCCGGATTATAAGGCGCACTGTTGATTTTTGAGAAAATTAAAGGATTTTAAGTGCGCCTTATAGTCTGAAAAATACAGTAATAAGATCCATGATTTATTGGGCATGCAGTAAGCTTTTAGTATAAAGCAGTCATAAGTGTACAGCACGCAAGAAATATTGTGGACCTTTTCAGATGAACATTTAATGAATCCATGTCTCAAACATCTGCTGCAGGAGCAGCGACACAGTAGGGCACGGGATGGGGGGGGGACGGGGACAATGGTACTTATCTGTGTGAGTACTCAAAGAAACAACAGAGCAGAGTCAGTCTCCCCTCTAATTTCAGGTGGATGAAAAATACTTTTATCACACTTCAAGTCAGCCAGTGAGTTCAACTCAAATACCTTCACCTGTCTCTCCTCTGTTTGGTTCAGCTCCACGAGGGAGGGAGGAAGGACCTTTTTTCTGATTACATTTTTTCCCTTTGGTTTCTAGGGGAGCACTGCTGGGATCTGAGAAAACTGAATCACTACAGCAGTGTCCTACAGGCTAAGACACACCAGCAGTCAGGCGATCAGACCATCAATATTATACTTTAGTGCAATTATTTAGACTAGTTTACCTCAAAAGAAAACGGCGTTGGTCGATAATAATAAGTTGGTCGATAACAATATTCGCCTATTTGGGAAAACTGCAGACAGAACGGCAGTCAAAATTCAGCTTGTAAACTCTATACAGTGTAATACTTTTGTGTCGGTTGTGCATCTGCATTCATTTAACGCTCACCAACACAGCAACATTAACTAAACCTAAAACAAAGTAAGAAAAACAAAACAAAAAACTCAGGGTTTCTGCTTGATAAGGTAATCTAGGACAAGCTAATTTGATGACTGTTGCCTTATAAGTGTGACTGATCATCCGTTTCCCAGCACACAAAAGCTCGCAGCCTGATGAGGAGAGCTATAAGGAGTGTTATGCCTTCTCTAGTCCTCCTGTGAGGTTGTACAATCCTGGCTGCAAGGCATCAAACACTGTACAACAGGGGGAGGTCTGACCCTCTCTTGTGAACATATGTTATGTGCCACATGTGGACATGGTGCGACTTACCATTTCTGTTCAAATCTGTATTCCATGTAGTCCTCTTAGAGAAATTAAAGGGACCACTTTCAGTGTAACCTTTTCTTCATTCAGAAAGCTCATTCTCTTTCACCGTGTCAGGGGACACAACTTATTAAATGTGAGCTATATTGCCGTGTCAAGACGACCAGAATTAGAGGAAAATGATTATACCCCTGTAACACCACAGAAGGAGCATGTCACAGTGGGTGCCATCATATCTAGACAATAAAACCGGATAAAGGTGTTAAGTAAAGCGCAGCTGGTGGCAGGGCTAACATCTTTCCCAGAGGGTGTCCAAGAAGTGGCCATTCCTCCTTTGCGGTGACAAGATCTATCGCTGTGCATCTCAATCCATCTCTGCAAGGAAATGTAAAAATCGAGGTGGTAACATTTTGCCAAGCGTGACTCACAATAGCACGGGCAGCAAAGCAAGCCATTTTAAATCAAAGACACTGCAGAATCGTGGAGATGCGCACGAGGCGCAGTGCACAAGAACTCGTTTCAGACCAAACATATGTGATCGCCTAATGCAGAAGACTGATTGCTTCCCTGCTGAGTATAAAAAGAGAGCTGGAAGATGTTCATGCAAGTGCTCGTATCCCCATCTGTCCTGCAGGGAAATATTAAATTGCTTGTGGTTACAAAGACACTCTGAGTAAATGTCATGGGTAAATTTTATGTGGCCTTTGTCTGGTGCAAAGTTTAGAATTTCTGGAAAAATAAAAGAACTGGAGTGCTACCTGATCTGTATCTACACGTGCACACAATACGACAGTGATCACCTGACACTTCAAATGAATAATTGCCTCGTGCGGTCCAATTATTCTATACGTCCTCGTTGGACTCGAATCATACATCAAGCCAAGCAGGTGGTGGATGATTTCTGACAGAAATTTCCCTTTAATTATTTTTTTTTTTTCTTTTTCAAATTGAATCAAGAAAAAGAAAAAACATCTTTCACACAGCAATGCTTAATAAAGAAAAAACAGATGGGCTGCATTTATGGATTGGAAAACAGTTAACGTTGTCTCACGATACACAAACTATTTTAGACAGAAGGATTTTTTTTGGACTCTGGATGCTGTGAGATTTAAGTAAGCGGGGGAAAGTCTTGTATCCAAATGTCTGCAAAGATATGCAAAAACATCAAAAAACTAAAATGTTCAGCTCAAGGACAAACAACCATTGATACAGACTGTTTATAAAGGCTGGATGTACTTACTACGTCATCAATCATTGGTTCTCAAGCGTGAGAGGTGGATTTGACAAAGAAACTTAAGATGCTTAAGAAACTTAAGGCACTGCTCATCCAACAGTGCCTTGGTAATCGCAAAGTAGTCGCACCCTAAAGCACACCCAGATGTTACAAAACAGAGGTCAGGCTGTAATAACTAAGACTTGAACCTAACAACTAAGGCCATAAACTCATTAGGAAAGTTTTTACTGAGGTTAGAGATCAAGTGAGCAGTAGGGTCGCTTTCTCAAGGCTCCGACATGGTCAGTCAGTGGTCCTACGCACAGCTCTCCAGTGTTGCAGCTGTTTAACGTCACCGGGGGGGCAGTGTCCCAAACAACCAGTCTAGTCGACTCTTGCTTGTGCTGCTGTTGGTCCATCAACCAATTGTGGAGAGAGGTCATGATGCACACAGAGCTTAAGTGAAAGAGTTATGAAAACAAAAAAGGGGGGCTGGTTTAGCTCACTGGGTTGAGCAGGTGACCTATATACATAAAACTGTTGTAGAGGTCTCGGTTTGAACCTGTGTCGAGTATGTTTGCAGTGCTTTCCTGTCTTCTTTCTACAATCCTGTCTCAATAAAGGCTAAAAAGCCAAATATTATATGTAGTGTCCACTGGAGCTTCTGTCTGGGCTTCTAAAGCTGTATTCTTTGTACATTAACGTGTCACCCACACCTACTATGTGCTGTTGGAAAGCTGCATGCTAGCATATTTGTGTTGGTTGCCTACCCCTTTACGTGAGCAAATACCTGGACACAAATATGTTATCATAAACCATGTTTTATATGTGTAGTGTGTATATGATGCATGTATGCTATTCATTTTCAGAAAACTTGGCTTTTTGCGGATAGAAAATGGACTCGAGGGAAAACTGAACACCAAAAAAAAAAAAAAAATTGAGGAATTTACCCTTAGCAAAAGAAACAAGTACGTTCATCAGATTCAACCATTTAAAAGTTCAAAGAAGGTCTGACACAAATGGGTTAATGTATAGCATACAAATGCACTACTTTTTTCCCTGCAGTAAGTGCCCACAAACCCTGAAGCCCTTGGTAAAGGTCTTGCACATCCCACTACATCTGGGAGAGCCAGTCCTTCATAAAAGGTCCATTTCACTGCTGATAGAGGACAACGTCCTTAGAATTCACAACAGCCACTGCACACTCCACAACGCCTCAGAAACAAGAGCTTGGAAAACACAGCTCAGAAAATCGAAACGATTCAAGCATAGCTGGGTTTCGAAGATTTTGTTTGCTTTTTGTTTTTTAATCTATTTACAATTCAGAGAAATCCAGTTTTGGCTTGTTCCAACAATTAAATGCAGAAAAATCAATTTTAACTGAATGACATGCCCACCTGCAAAAACCTGCGACTGTAATTATGGAACGAGACTGCAAGTAAACCAAGGAGCCGTCTTTCCAGTAACAGCTTCGCTTATTGTTAGTTGGCTGCCCTGCTGTTCCGAGTGCACAGATTGGTTTTAGCCTCGAGCCCAACTGTCATTGAAATGAAAAAAAAAAAAAAAAAAAAGTATTAAACTGTGCCATGCTCCACATGGATTTACCATTACCATCATCTAATGCTGACGGCAAACGCCATTAAAAAATAATAATAATAAAAATATATAAACCATATGCTTCATGGATGCAGACGTGTAAAAAGTGACAGGTACACAAACAATTCAACATCACCTCGATGGGAGCAAAAACAGAATAACTAAACAGCGCCGCTGACTCATTTGCAGTCACAGAGTGTTAATGGCTATGGATATGCACCTCCTGCATGCATGTCTGCGTTTTTCCACACAAAGGGATGGAAAACAGGAAACCTCTTCAAACACAGCAACAGAGCAAAAAAAGGCTTCATTTCAACACATGTAAATCAATTAGGCTGGAACATGAGAGCTGGTGTGTCACACTGCCGCTTTGTCTGCTCTCTGTCCAGTGTCTACTCTCAGAGATAGGCTGGTGCTGGGAACGCTGCCAGCAACATCCAAACTATGACTGGGCAAACAGTGCTCCCACATCCACGCTATGCTGCTGACTGCAGACGTAGCCCCGAGTAATCAGTGGCACGTTTAATGTAACAGCTAGTCACCATCTATTCTACCCACTTATCCGAGTTCACCACAGTCTTTTTGGATTTCATCCAGAAAGCTGTTCAGTCCAGGTGGTAAGCCATCCAGGTCTCAGGATCAATTAACATAGTAGATAACTGCCTAAACACCAGCTAAATGTATAATACACTGCCACAGCTCTGTTTCAGCAAAGGAAGAAGTCAATTCGAGAATCAATAGAAACATTTGCTCAAGATTGCTTTTTAGCGATTTTTTGCGATTTCAAAAATTAAACAGTTAAGAAAATAATCAGCAGTTGCCTCCAAAGAAACTGTATAAATATTTCCCCTGATTCACTGCTATGTTAGAAAACATGTATGTGGGTGGAGCTCCATGGTATATCATTTAAATGTGTTAAGTATCAAACTTTTTTTTTTTTTCCCCAAACCTAACAAATGTGAAATCTGTATGTAGCATCCTGGAGGTTTCTTCCTGTTAAAGGGGAGTTTTTCCTTCCCACTGTCACCAGAGTCCTCATAGGTTGGGTTTTTGTTGGGTTTTTCTTCAGTATGTGTTATTGTAGTACTTTTGCTTAGTTGTGTTATGGTTGCATTAGTTTCCTCTCTTCTCCATATGCAAAGCCTCTCCCTGCACACTAAGCCAAATTTTACTTTCTTCCATAAAAGATAATTTTACTTTTTGCAATTTACCGAAAGAAGCCTCCTGACTTTACTGGAAGTGCAATAAGAGCTTCACAATTGCTAATCTGTCTACAATGACAGAGGATAACGACTCTTTCAGATCAGACTTAAAAGAAAGACAGAAGCTGACAGCTAAAAGCACTGACATTGTCATCCTCGCATCCCCATAGCCCACCCACTAATAAAAAAAAGAAGTCAATCTTGGAGAAACAATGCCTACAAAAGCACTTCAAACACCACCCTGCCCTAGATTAGACCTCAATTCTGATGCCCTATTATTTCACCGGAACGTACCATTTCACAAGAAGTAGCCAGAAAACTTTATTTGAACAGCTCTTATCAGTGAACATGCCTAGCTCAAGTGTCCTTGAAAACCCTTAATCCCTATCAGCTCTGGGAATGCTGCTCGGCACATGACCTCTGACCTTCCTGAGGAGGGGGTACGGTGAAGGAAAACAACTGAACAATCATAACGGCATCTCAAAACGAAAGAAGAAAAAAATATCCTAGTGAGGGCTTTATTCCATCAACTGCAAAGGGGGAAATAATCTTTAGCGTGTTTACAACACTGTGTGCCAGCCAATATATATGAAAATACAAATTCAAGGTGAGAAGAATGAGAAATAATAGATTCATTACAGCACTGGATTTTCCCCAGAGCGGTCTTAAAGTCCATGATATTGCTTTTTCACACCTGGGGATTTGCCTGCTTAGCTCTTCATCCAGCAGGTCTATTGCATTTCTCTTGAGGTATTCTTACAAAATTGTTTATTTAGCATGAGAGTGACAAGGAGGGAGAGGTTTAAAGTGCCGGGATGAGCGCAGGAGGAAGGCTTCCGTGTGCAAGTGTGAGAGCAACTTGACGTCTCCGAGGCCAAGAGCCTCTGAAACCATCCTTAGGGGGCAGCCGGCCACGCGCCAAATCTGTCCCTGCACTTGCTTTCAACAGCAGCGCCTTTATTGTTCAGGAAGGTGGGCACCCTCCCCACCCCTGCACTAAGCAACGCTGACCACAGGCGTTAGTGGGATTTGTGTAGGCACGCTATTGCAGCATAGAGCACGCTGGCTTTACAGCCTTGGTGAAGCCATCAAGGAGAATATATGCTTTAGTGCACACGTAGGCGTTTCTTTTGTGTGGTAATGAAACTGAGGCAAGACTTGGTGAAAATGAGTAGGAGAGGGGAGATACTGTGCAAGATGTCTGAAAGGATGCAAGAGGTGGTTACGCACTGAACATGGAAGGAAAACTGCACTCCGTCTCCATTCGGCTTACTGGGCTGAAGCACAGAAGAGTCCTAATCTGGGTCTAAATATAAGCACCTTTTAAATATGCCTGCAAATGAATAAACAGAAACTGCACTGCAAGTTGCTCGTCCTGGGGTTGCCTCCCAGCAACACACTTAATCCACGCATTGCAATGTCACACTTTGCTTACTGCTGGAAACAGTCCTGCACCCCTGCTGCTGCTGCATCAATAAAAAATAAAGAGTTGGATATTAAAGGAGGATTAGTGTTTTGGAGTCCAACTAGATCACTGGGACATGTCAGGAAATCATCTTTGAGGATGTTTGATTTAGATTTCATCAGCACATGTAGAACACACTGTATGTGTATCGGCTGTGTAACACACCGTGACTTTGAGCACGAGCAGCAGATGAAATCACTTCTCCAATATGTTGCGAGTCCTCGAGCACAAGCAACTCTAACCTGATGTTGAGTGGGTATTTTAGCCTTTTTCTCAGCTCTCTATAGCGTTTGAAGTGTGGCTTTTTTCATGCTTTTCTGACTGTGATGATCATGAGAGTTAATTACATCCGCAGTGCTTTTTTATTCCAATCAAAGTATCTGGTTTGATGGTGTGCCTGCCATTCTCCTCTGGAAAAAAAAAAAAAAAAGAGTTACCTAAGAGGGAAAAACAGACCAGAAGTGAAGCCACTGTTGAATTTCTTCAGAAATGTGTAACAGGAGTATGACTGTTTGTATTTGGTGGTGAGGGTGTGTGTGTTTTGTTTTTTTGTTTTGTTTTTTTTTTTTGGGGGGGGGGGTAGTCATTTAAAAAATAAAAATAATATATAATAACAATAATAATAATAATAATAATCATCAACAAGAGCAACTGCCTCTGCAGTGGCATGTTTCAGAAATTTAGGGCCATTGCTTTCTATGCAACATGATTATGATCCTGGAACCCTGTTGGCGGGTGTGCGTTTTGAGGGGGGGGGCAGGATAGGAGGGGAGGAGGTAGAAGGGGTACTCACCACATGAAAGCGCCGCCACACAGATGAAGAGAGTCCATCTGAAATCCCGTACACCTGACATGGTAGAAATCCCTGCAGGAGGATGTTAAATCCCAGCTGTTGCAGTAGCCGATTGAGGGTAAATAAACCTCTCTGCAGGTGTTAGCCTCCACACGACGCTGTTGCAGTTCTTCGAGGGTCTTAAGTTGGATAATGCGCAATAGACAGAAATGCAACTGCACGAGTATCTGAGCGGCAGTGAGTCCGATGTAATTTGGAGGTCTTCAGAAGCAGAAATGTTACTGGCCAGTCTTCTCAGAGTCTTTGCGAGCAGCGAACCTAAGGCACGGCAAAACCGCGTCTTCTCCAGGCAACGCAGAGCGTTTCCCCCACATCAGAGAGCAAAAAGTTCCAACTATCCTGATCCAACCCGGGCAGCAGGGAGGGAAAAAACTGTGTTCCACAAACGGACACGAGTCCTTGCGCGACACTCGATAAATGGCCCCCCACAAAAAAAATTATTATAAATCAATGGACATCAGTGGAGAGGTGACGCGCGCCCTGGCTTGAACCACGGGGATGCTGCACGCGTTCTCCAAAAAGGATCAGACTTGTCCGAGCAACAGACGGCAGGGAAAGAGCAGCAGAGTGTCCCTGTGAGGTTAGTCATTCTCCAATTAAAAATTCAAACATGAAATTCTTTGCGCAAATCATGGAAACAGTGGAGAGAGGGGGAGGAAAACAACATAAAAGAGGTATCCGACGGATCCGCACCGTTCTGGCTCAGCTGACACAGACTTCTTCTGCTGTTATTAAACGTCCACAGCCGAGAGAAAAAGGTGGGAATGCATTCTGAGCCGTGGAAGGTGAAATTACAGCTGTAATCAAGCCGAAAAGGTCCGAGTTGGCCGCAAAGACCCGCTTTCCACCCTCCCCTCCCGCTCCAGCTCCCTCACGTTTCCAGTAGTTCACCTACCGCAGCGCGATGCGACGGGAATCATTCACGCGTCCGCTGATTTTTTTAAAAAAAAGAAGGGCACAAATATCCAGAAAGCTGACACTTTTTAAAAAACGAGTTACTTTGTGATGTTAAGACCGAGAGCCTGAGCGGAGCATCGTCGGTGCCGCTTACCGGGAGTCTGAAACAGAGCCAAGTCCGAAGAAGTCTCCAGTTTGGTGTGTAATTTGTCACCCGGCTTGAGCGCACTTTTCTCAGGTGTTCCTCCGGCGGAAGCAGCTGCTGTGCCCGCTGTCCTCCCCTCAGCAGCCCCGCTCCGGGATTTTAAGTCCGCTTCAAACTAAACGTGCTCACCCTAAAATGTCCAGAGTCGCAGCTCCCGGTCATCAAGCCCGCTGTGGGGTAGAAGACGTGTCCGGAAGTTTCTTTCAAAATAAAATAAATTAGCCCACGTTTAATTCTTATTTTAAGCGATCTGCTAAATCGAGTCTTATTAATCATTTCCAGTGGCCTAATAAAAATGCACCAAATATGATCAACTTTGGCAATACAGTGATGACATCATTTAACCCTTAAAAACGTCAAACCCCTTTTTTAATGACGCTGAACGAATATAGAGAATGAAAGAGTTCATACCGAAATGAAACCGGTGACAGGGCAGAAGCTGTTAACTAGAGTGTCACCCCTGCCAATCCTCACCTCACCTAAGAGCAGGTGAATGTGTCACAATTAAACCCAGTTTCAAACGGAATTAAATGGAAACACGCGTATTTTGGGGCTTTAGATACACGCGTGTTTTCCAGGTCGACCCGTGGGATGTAGTTTAGTCTCAGCGTTCAGTTAGTCGCTCCTACACGTTATCCTCTTGCCTTTTATCTTAAAACGCCACACTGAACACTTCCGGTGTGGGCCACGTTAGGCGTAGTGAACTTGACTTTGTTCAAATCTGGTATCGCAGACGAAAATTAATCACGTGAGTGTCTCCACACTCCTCCTCTTCATCCGAAGGGGAAAGTATCCTCCCGAAGAAAGAGCCGTCCTCACTCCTGCCTAGTCATGGCCTCACTTTGAGCTTTTGTTTCTGCGTGGATTCTGCTTCACCCCCTGCCTGCAGGCTTACATCACGGTAGATTTCTGTGCTAATGACTGTGTGACCTTTTATTTGATTTTAATGTCATATTTTGGAGCCTTCTCACAGCTAAAACGCTGACACCAGACACACAGGTGCACCCAATAACAATGAACTCATTCACAGTTTAATTCACCTGGTTCACACAGTATCTTTAAGTGGGACTCCCACCTATGACACTTGTCACGGTGAGTGGTTTGCAATGGAAGGTTCTGTTGCATCAAGTAGAAATTCTGCTACTATCTATGCAACGGAGTCGCAGTTTTGCAGAAAACAGACTGGATTTGTTTCAACTTAATGAGGTTGTTCAGCTGCAAACACATTAATACTGACCGATTGTCTTTACTCCAAAATCTGACATAATATAACAGAATCTCCTCTAACAGAGGCTAAAACACTATTAAACTTAAGTCTAGGCAGGAGGTGTCAAACAAGCTGGTCAGAACCAGTCTACTAAAGGTGGCAGTCCGGCCCTTTGGATGGTTTTGCTAAGTGTTCAAAAAAATTGAAGATAATAAGGGAATCACTTGTTTTTGCTGTATTTTCCATCAGAATGGATAATAGGAGCAGTTCTCCCACCGTCCATCCATTTCCTTAAGGCTCAGACAACTACACGCTCTCCCATCAGCACCTACAGCCAATTTAAAGCCAGCAGTTAATCGAGCATGTTTGTCTTTGGAATGTGGGAGGAAGCCAGAGTAACTGGAGGAAACTCACACAAGCACAGGAAGAAGTCCACATAGAAGGGCCATAACTGCTGCATCGCCCCGAGTGGCTGTCAAAATAGTTCATTTAAGTGCCGCAGAAATCTCAATCTTTATCAGTTTTACAGGCGTCTTACTAACAAAGACTATAAGAAAGATGAAATGAAGACACAAACCACGTCTGCAATTCCACACTGAAGTAAAGTCTCAGGCTGACCATCATCTGTTTCATGCTGTACTTGTACCTCATTTAAATATGGAGTCTTTTTTTTATTGCTTGTTATGCAATATCTGTGCTACTTCACATCGAATTCAGGAGCATGTGGTTTGATATTTTCATTTTAGGCATTAGCCAGTTGCTAAACAATCCAATCCCCTTTATTTATAGAGCACTTTTAAAATCAACATAATTAGTTGACTAAAGTGCTTTCCAGTTTAAAGACAGCAATAAAATAAAAAAAAAAACATTAAATGTGTTAACAAATTAAAGACATACTACATAAAAGTAAAATGTGGAAAAACAGAAATTAAATGGGCAAAAAGAAATGAAAAGTCAATTAAATTTTTTTTTAAAAATGACTAAAACTGATTATAAGCTCTGGTGTGTTTTTAAACCTGATTAAAAAACCTCAGCTCTTGGTTCAGCCTAATACGAGTCTCAACATGAGGACAACAAGGAGCGACTGCTCCACCGATCTGAGAGACCTTCAAACTTTTAAAGCACACAATGAAACTTTAAGATTCATTCTAAAATAAAACAAGGTGTGATTTTAAATGGAAAACATGTGCAGCGACTTTATAACACTTTGTTTCCCTTTGTTTTCCTTCTTTAGTAAACCTACTTTAGCTGCTTAAAGTTCACCGTCACACATGCAGGGCTGCAGTAGTGAACCCTGGTCTCTTTCTCTCTCTGATATGAGAGCTGTGCACTTTGTTCACCTGAATGTAATCTACTCAGAGAGCACATCACCTCTTGCATGCAAGAGGGAAAACAATTTAGTTGGATAAAAATGTAATATTTTTTTTAGAGGTTACACCGCAAGGATAATCATACATAATGTTACGTTCTGAGACACGTAATTGTCCCGCAGCAGCTTGACTCACACACGACAGGGAGATTATTTAAAGTGTGTGAGGGAGGAAGACTGCTCTCAGTAGATTTTAAAACTGATTATTGGTTTTACTGCCAATTTTATGACATGTCGCTACACAAGACAATAAGCCAGGACTCACATTTCCCATTTGCTCACATGATAACTTCCTATAAAAGAGACAGAAAAGCTGTATTTCCAATTATATGCTATTTACAACAATATTATATAGTATTTGACTGATTTGTTTGGAAATGTTACAAGTGGTTAGTTCATCATCAACACATGTGCCATTTCCCCTTTTTGGGACCTTTTGTTCCATCGATCTCTTTTTTGTGTGCTTTAATCTCTGTACTGCTCCACTTTAATATCTGCATGTTCTAAGTTTTTTTTAATATATATTAAGAAACAAAATGACTGCATGTCTTTCGCCTCCTCTTTGTCTTTTTTTGTAAATATTAGATTGCTGTTTGTTTGTGAGGAAGAACAAAGCCGGGAAACTGAGCGCACACAGCGTTAGGCCCTGAAACTAGTAACATGTGATGTTGGTAATGTTCAAGCTTTTGGAAGATGTTTCTATTGTGCTGGCTTTCTGTTTGGTGCTGGGCACAAAGAGCTCAATGAAGCACTTTCTCTAGGGTCCAACTTTGCTTTTAAAATAGCCTCAGATTTTCATGGCATTGACTTCACAAGACGTTGTATCAAACTCTTTGAGTTTCTGCTCCATCCTGACATGAATGCATTAAATAATTTCTGCAGATTTGTCAGCTGCACATTCATGCTGCCAATCTTTCGTTCTACCACATCCCAAAGGATTTCGACTGGATTTAGATCGGATGACTGGGGAGGCCACTAAAGTACACTGAACTCACTGTCATGCATATGAAACCAGATTGCGCTGGCTTATGCTTTGTGACATGCTGCATTATCATGCTGTAAGAAGCCATTAGGAGAGGGTAAAATGTGGCCATGAAGAGATGCACATGGCCAGCAACAATACTTAGACAGACTGTGGTATTAAAGCCATGATTGATCAGGATTCATGCTGATCAGGAAAAGGGACCCAAATGTGCCAAAAAATCTATCCCAGACATCATTATGTCCTGCTGGGTTTCATGCTGTTGACACTGAATTCTGACCTACCATCTGCAAAAATCAGATTCACCAGACCAGGCTATGTTTTTTCCATTCACCAACCCGATCTGGTGAGTCTGTGCCTCTGATTGTTGCTCTTGGCTGACAGGACTGCAACACAATGTGGTCTTCTGTTAGTGCCCATAAGCCTCAAAGGCAGAGCATGTTGTGCATCTCAAATAATGCACTCCAAGGAATGTAAAACACATCACCAACATCCAAGTGAGCCAGCACAAAATGTTCATATTTGACTTGTTTATTGGTTCGCATCACAGTATGGTACCATGTTTCAGTACAGCGCTTTCATCAGAAAGTTAGAGCCAATTATTTAAAAATCTGATGCTCTTTTTCCCCTGAATCTAATGACAATCACACGTATATAACAAGACCATTCAGAGTGCAACTTCCCCCGAAGGGCAAGGGCTATAGTCATAGGGCGTCATATTGGAAAAAATAAAATATGTGTTGTGCAGTTCTCTCCAGGCCCTTTCATATGATATATTACTCAATATGGTTTCATGACATTTTTTTTCAAGATCAACAATGGAGGTCAAGGTCAAATGCTTAGCCAACCCAAGTACTCATGTCCTCCGAGGCCTAGAATATTATTGTAGTTTGAAGACGGTCCATAAGAGATCCATTGACCTGATTTTCACCAGAATTAAATCAGCCCAAGCTGTTATTGGTATCGACCGTCACGCAAAATTTGGAAACGATATCTTGAAAATTGTGAATGCTAGACTGCTCAGACAAAGAGACAGAACCAATCACATGCTCCCTCTCTTCAGGGGCACAATAAGCATTCAACATCATACACCAGCCTTTGGTGCACCACCAAAAACATGCATCCAGTGGACACTAATAGCATTGTACATTACAGGCTACCACAGCAGATCATTTACCTTCTTCCCACCCTATCTTCCGTCACACCAACCCTCTGCATGTCCTCTTTCACTACATTCACGAATCTTCTCTGAGGTCTTCTTATTTCCACCTGGCCGGCAGCTCCATATTCAACATCCTTTATCCAATATATCCACTAAACCATCTCAGCCTTTCCTCTCTAACGTTGTCTCCAAACTCTGGCATACTCATTTCTAACCATCCCGGTCACTCCCAGTGAAAATCTTAACATCTTCAAGAATACCACCTCCAGCTCTGCCTGCTGCCCTTTTCTTTTAATTGATGCCACCATCTTCAAACCATACATCATGGCAGGTCTCGCTACAGTCTTTTAAACCTTCCCTTCCGCTCTTACGGAAAATCCTGAAAAGAAATCTGCTGCTGAATTCTGAAGCATTAAAGATGTTGCTGGTTGTTGTCCAGCCCAAAAAGAAGCAATCACGAGCCAAACTGTGGGACTCGTTAGCCAATCCTGCACTGGCGCATGCTCACAGTAGCAGTTCGCAAAATGTTTCAACCGCGTGGAGGCAGGCATATTTAATTGTTATCGTTCCAGTCAGAGGCTACTGTTGGAAAAATTGTTTCATTTTTCTTGGCCGACCATATGCACACCATATGTGTAGCATGGCATTCATTAAGCGCTCTGATGAGATGCTGATAGTGTTAACACTCTGGTGTGAGCAGCTATTGTAGCTGTGATGTTGTCAAACTGTGCACATGTGTAGTAGAAGTATATGCTGGCAAAAAGGGCTTTTTATGTTTTAATAGTGCAAAACTATGAGGAGTGTTTTTGTTATTATTTTCAGATTTGAATTGGGTGCGGACACCTGGAGTATTTGCAGAGGCTAAGTATCTTTGTCGACATCACAACTATCTCAGCCCCACAGACTCTTAATGATGAGGAGGAAACATGATTCACTTCCCCACAGAGTTTTTCACATGCATAAATAATATTTCCTACACAAAAACTGTACACAAAAGTTTGACATCGTGAGCCTATATTCTCTTAAATGACCAGCAGGGGCTAACCTCACTGGTTGCAAAAGCTGGTCCAGTAACATGATTTACAACCTCAGTAAACATACATTTGATAAGT
Source organism: Oreochromis niloticus (assembly GCF_001858045.2). Lineage (NCBI taxonomy): Eukaryota > Metazoa > Chordata > Actinopteri > Cichliformes > Cichlidae > Oreochromis > Oreochromis niloticus. Next base: position 27,624,754 of record NC_031975.2, read on the forward strand.
TCATGACCTCGATCACTAGTTTCAAGGTTACTGAATGCAGCATGACATTCATTTTTTAAACTATGGCCCTTCAGTGCAATCAAACTCACCCCCTACCTGGTGTCTGGCAAAAAGGCTGTGGCTTCAGTGGCTTCAATCATCTTTTATATAACGTTCATTGTATAGATCACACTTTTATGCTCTAATGTTGTTGTTTATCAAGGAGCTGATTGGTTCTTTGGTGATTTATTCGGCTCACGCTGTCGTTATCAGAGGTGCTGTAGTCTTTCTTTTAGATCATACCAGCTTAGCTACTCTCCTCTGATCTCGCTCATCAACAAGATGTTTCCTTCTGCAGAAGAACCGCTCACTGGCTGTTTTTTTGTTTTTAGCACCGCTCAGATTAAACTTCAGGGGCGTGAATCCCAGGAGTTCAGCAGTTTCAGGAAGACTCAGAGAAGCCTGCCTGGCACCAACAATCATGTCGCAGTCAAAGCCGCAGAGATCACATTTTCACCGATGTTTGATGTGAACATTACACGAAGCTCTCGATTTGTATCTGCAGGATTTTGTGCACAGCTGCTAAATTATTGGCTGATTGGATAATTGTAGTAATACGTAGGTTCAGTTTGTGGGTTCCTAATAAAGCGCTGTATTTACTGAGGTCTTCAGACACTGTTTATGTGGTGGAGTAATTAATGATCTAGCAGGCAAGGTAAAATTAAAATCAGTGGACAAACCAATCATATTTAATTTCTTTCCTGTTGCTTGTTTGTAATTCGGTAAAATGCAGAGCACTGTGTCTTTTCTTTTTTTTTTTTTAAATAGCTGTTTGCCGGAAGAGGCTAACAAGTACCACTGTGCCCAAAAGCTTAACACAGCTAATTTATCACAGCCATTACACAAATCAAGTCACTTGTAATTTTCCAGTTAGAACACCTGAGCCACAGCGTAGCAGGAGGCAGCCAGGTGAGAGAGCAGACTGTTTCCCCGCTGCACCAGCAGGAAAGCAGAAGAAGAAAAAGGTTTCTGCAGGCTCGGTGCAGGTATGACGTGACTGTTAATAGCTTCTTTGCCTCTGCAATCTGTCACTGCACCCTTTGAGATTTTTTTAAATAAAAAAAGACTAATTGTCAAAGTTTTTTTCTCCCCTCCTTCAAACTCTTACACTTTGCAGAAATTTGTGATAAGTGCATTCCCTCCGGGGATTGAATAACTTCTGCTATTAAACCAGAAACATGAAGTGGTTTTGTAGTAAAAGAAACACCATCAAAATCAAAGCCTGCGCCTCTATTGTTCCTTCTTAATGCTACTTCTCTAACAGATGATCTAAAGTGCTAACAAATCCTCCTGTTAGAGTGTAGCTAACACGTTTCCATCTGTGAACAGTCAGTGTTCGCAGGTTTGTACATCAGATTTGATGCAGCAAAATGGATTAATATCATAGCTTGTTGTCCTAAATACTACTTTGTATTACTGGGCACTGCTGTGTGGCGTTGATGCTAGTGTGCTGGCTAATACACTGTCATTTTCACAACATGCTTTAAGCTCATGCAGCTGTTTGATGCAGCTTTGTGTTTCCACTGTCAACAACAGCCCGTGGCCTCTGTTTCACAGTCTGACTGTGCCAAACAGGCTGCTGTCCTAAAGCGTGTGTGTCTGTGTATCTTTTCTAAAACTTAAAATCAGATATAAATGAATGCTTTGTGTGTTAGGTGTTATGATCTTACTGACATATGAATTTCTGCATGAAGTCTAGAAAAGCTAAAAACCCAAATTTTCCCATTTGGACCCACAAATGCAAACATAATCATTCAAACATGACACGCAGTGACTATCTCTGAAAAAACTTTAAACAGCTTCAAGTTTAATGACATTCCTTATTGTTTAATCCATTTAACACAAATCAGACTTTGCTTTTGGTTACTGATTCACTTGAGTGTTTTATAGAATTAGCATGGACCAAAAAGATGGTACTCTTAATTTAATATCATTGCCAATAAGTGATCTCTGTACTTCACAATGAGATATCTGCATTTGCAAACATGTAGTTTGGCTCACTTTTCCTCAGTGAGCTGCTCAAGCTGTCTCAGGGTGGCGTCTCAACACAGCAATCTTCAGATTTTCCTGTAGATCTTTAGGTAGGATTAAGCTCTTAGCTCATGGAGAGCCGTTTAAGAATAGCCCTTTTTTTCCTCAACCATTCTTGTATTTCTGCGTGTTTGAACCCGTGACCTCTGACTCAGGCTGAGCTCTCTGACACTCTGCAATATGTTTCACTCCAGGATGCTTGGGTAGTCTTGAGACTTCTGCCCTGCACAGGTTCAGGGTTCTCTGTGCCAGATGCAGCAAAGCAGCCCCCAAAACAAAAAACATGCCCCCTCCATGTTTCACAGTAGGTACGGTGCTTTTTTTCCCTTTAAAGCTTCATTTTTCCTTCTGTAAACAGTGAGCAGATGTGGGTGGACTAAAAAGTTCCAGTTTTGTCTCGACATTCTCCCCAAAACATTGGGGCTTGTCAACATGTGTTCTGGCGATTTCCAGCTTAGCTTTTTGTGTTCTTCCTGCATCTTCTTCCATGTAGACCATCATTCAAATATATATATTATATCATAATACATTGTGCACAGACAGTGACGTACCTTGACCTTGGAGCTCAGCTTGGTTTCTTTGGCTCTTTTTCTACCATCTGAACTATCCTTGTGATCAACCTGGGATTTCTTCTTGCATCCATGTCCTGTGAGGCTGACTACAGTTCAATGTGCATTATACTTTTTAATAATAACAGCAACTGTGGCCACAGGAACATGAAGCTGCTTGAAAATGGTCCTATAGCCTTTACCTTTAACACAGATGCCTATAATCGTCTTCCTGAGCTCCTCAGACAGCTCTCCCCTTTGCCTTCACTGGTCCCTGTTCAGTGTGGTGCTACACAGTAGCATTTGTTTATCCCTTTTAAACAGGCCGAATGGCTCATGAAAAGCTTGAAGGCACCTGTGAGGTTAAACGTTTAGCTTGAAACATGATGGTAATGTAAAGATTCATAGTCTCTTTGGGGATGCCAACAAGTCTTCATTTCCATACTATTTTACACTATTGGTTTGCTCTGTCACATAATAAAGGCATTCAGGTCTACATGAGACAACTGCTTTTCACTGATTCGTTTTTCAGGAGAAATTAAGCATCGTTTCAGTGAGCTGTAAGGCTGTCAACAAATCTGTCAAGAAAAAAGCTCAGACTTCAGACTTCTGTGAACGCACCATTTCAGACAGGTTTTTGTACTCCTGCTTCTGTATGATGTCAAAGAAAGCAGATATCCCTAATATGTTCATCTCTGGTTTGTGACAGGAAGCCAATCAGAAGACAGCTGGCTTATACGGAGGATTAAGCTCTAAAACAGATTCAGATAGAAGATATACTACAGGGGTGATTAAGGCATTGTATAAGATAAACCATCATTCTTTGAAACTGTGAGTCATGGCAAGTTAGTCTAAATAATAATGTTTTTCCTTTGATTTCAAACACTTGGGAGAGCAATTAAAAGAAAAAAACATTTACATATTCTAATGGAGCAGGGTTAGGGTGAGGGCCATCACTGACAATGGTTTATGACTCACATGTCACGAGCAGAGCCAAAGACCCAAACGCTGGATGTGCTGGAAAATGTTGAAAGACTTTGGAACTTTTTAATTCACAACTGGTAACAATTCACAGCTTTTCAGAAAGCTGGTTTTCAAACTCTCTTTTTGTAGGTTCAAGTCCAGTTACCACAGGGTGGTGTGATAAGTAAGGGTCAAATGTTTTCTCAGGTTAGTTTGAGTCACTTTCACAGGTGGAATTGTTTTCCCGCTGATGTTTTTACTGGGAGGGATGCAGGTAAGTATGTCTATGTGAGCGACAGTGGGTCAGCCAGGTGTCTCCAGAAGCGGCGCAGGCAGGCAGGCAGGCACACCAGGACAGAGGAGAGCAGGTCCAAAAAGTTTTGGCGTTCACAAGAACACAAGGTATCAAACAAAAAGGCCAGAATTACTGCACACCACACACACTTAACAATCCTGCAAGGAATGAAGAGGAAGGACTGAGGTTATATACTCCTGTTAAATAGGACTCAGGTAAATACTGAGTCCTATTTACATGCCCACTTCTGGGAGGGGTTACGTATAGTCACACCCTCTCATGTGCGCACACGATTGACAGAACAGAGATAAAAACAGGTAGAGGAGAACTGAAAGAATCTGAGAGGACAGGAGGGCATCGTGACACTACAGCAGGGGTCTCAAACTCCAGTCCTCGAGGGCCAGTGTCCTGCAACCTTTCCATGTGTCCCTGTTGCAGCACACCTTAATACAATTAGTAGGTCATTAGCAAGACTCCATAGAACTTGCATGCTGCAATTCAGCAATGGCAATTCAGCCATTTGATTCATGTTAGAGCAGCTCATGAGTGAATGAACATGGTGCAATAAAAGTACTTTTAAGAGTACATTTTTCCAAACACTTAAATTTGCTTGAGTAGGATTAGGGGTTGCCACTTCAGCATGCAGTCAAGTTCTATACTCCTGCTAATGACCTACTAATTTTATTCAGGTGTGTTGCAACAGGGACACATGGAAAAGTTTCAGGACACCGGCCCTTGTGGACTGGAGTTTGCACTACAGGGTTAAGAGATCCATCATGTACACCAGGGGTGGGGGAACTCCAGGCCTCAAGGGCCAGAGTCCTGCAGGTTTTACATGTGTCCTTGATCCAACACAGCTGATTTAAATGGCCAAATTACCTCCTTGACATGTAATGAAGTTCTCCAGAGGCCTGGTAATGAACTAATCATGTGATTCAGGTGTGTTGACCCAGGGTGAGATCTAAAACCTGCAGGACACCGGCCCTCGAGGCCTGGAGTTCTGCACCCCTGCTGTACACAAATGCTTTTCTTTTCTTTTCCTTTCTGTCTGAAATATTAAAAACTGTCAGATGGTCTGCCATCACATCTGGTACGAATCTCCAATGTGCTCAAACATCCTTCAGTGCCACCAAAAGGTTGACATTTGATTTTGAGTGAAATGCCACATCCTGGGTGGATCTCCGTGAAATTTAATGGAGAGATTCTGTCGTCACAATTAATGTTTAAAACTTTTGAGAACCCTTTACTCTCCACATCATCACCATTATCATCAGTTCAAAATTCCTGTTTTAGCATCACCTGCACTCTGTTCTGGGGAAATACCTACTCAGATTAAATAATTAGTAAACATGCTAGCATGCATGACTAGTGTTTTTGTTTATTAACTTTAAAAATACTGCTATGATTTAATGTTTTGGCTGTTAATCACTGTTAATCAGAAACATATTGTGAGCCACAGCCACAGTGCAGATGCACCTACACCACCGTCCCACTCCTTTGTTATTAATTCAGTGACTACAGGCTTTTGGGGGAATAAAACAGTGTTATAAGTTCAGTCTTAGTGACACGAGAGCTAAACTCTTCTGCGAATTGTTCCGTCTCAGCAGGACAAACCTGCTTGTATTCATTGGAAATGTCATCATGTGTTCACTCATTGCTGCCTTGGAAAATTACATCTGTCCTTTTAACTACTTTAGTGCTAATGCAGAAATGTGATCACACATGGGTGTGTGAAAACTGCAAACGGGCTTGTATTTAATTCACCACCGCCGCCATTCCAGTCTGCGCTTTTGTCAAAACCAATTAGACCCTATAGTCACCTAAACTACACTGACGTGACCGAGTGAGGCCAAGGGCCCAAATTAAAATGATGTCATCACCAGGTCCATTAATTTCCTATAGAGCTGAGTGGCCTGAGTCAATGTGTGGACTCTCATTAGGCACAAAGTCAGGGAAGAGGCAGGAGGCACATTTTGTTCTGTAGATTTACTTTGCTCCTTGTCAGTGTGATTTAGTTTTGTCAATACTCGCCCAGCCTGATGAATATGAAACAGACCAGAAGGAGAATCCTGCTATTCAAACCATCTCTGCCACTTCAGTGTGGAAGCAAATAACTCTCAATATGCACACTAGAAATTAACAGATGCAGTGCTGTGCAAAAGTCTTGAGCCACACCTCATTTCTGTAAATGTGTTAAATGTATTTATTCAGTTATTTAGTTAAATGTATTTATTTAGTCCTTCCATTGAGTTACTTCCATTGAGCCAGACTGTCTTTTAGTGTTTTGAATCTTGTTATTTATTCATTGTTTTGAGAAATGATTTATATTTATATTTATATATGATTTATGTTCCTAGAGTCTATGTATATACTTTGGATTCCCTGTGCTTATGAGTTATTCTCATTCCATATTGTTTTCCCTGTGTATTATGTATTATCTCTAGTTTTGTTTAAATGTCCTCAGGTTTATTAGTTTCCTTTAAGAGAACAGGAGGGGGACGCTACTCTCATCTCTGTATTTTGTCTTTTATTAACTTCCATGTTACGGCTGTCATGTCTTCATGTTTGTTTACCTTTTGTTCATTCTGCAGACTGTGACATGGACAAGAAGTGGGAGACCAAAAGAAAAAAACTATTCACATCACAGGAACAAGTCATATCCTTAAAGAAATAGGGAAAATCCAGCAAAGACTCGATACAGGTCTCATTAGTAAACAAGGGAAATAGTAAAAATAGTAGTAGTAAGGAAAGGAAATGGGGAGAAAACATTGAGGTATGCCAAATTACACAAGAACTGTAGTGAAAATCAGTGCCAACAGGTCTGATGGAGTCATGGATCCAAATTTGAAATTTGTAGTGAGTCTCCTCAGCCATCTTTAAAATACGGAAGAGGCTGTGACATGGTTCGGGGCTGCATTTCAGCCAGTGGTGTTGAGGAAAAATACCATCAGGTTTAGATCTACCATACAATACCATCTGGAAAGTGTCTGATTGGCAGCAGCTTCACATTTCAGCATGACAATGATCCCAAACACACTGCCAATTCAGTAAAAGCATACCTGGATAGAAAAACACAAAATGAAATACTATCAGTCATGAACTGGCCTCCCCAGAGCCCAGACCTTAAAATGATTGACGCAGTATAGGATCATTTTTACAAAGAACAGAGCAAAAGGCAGCCAACATACAAAGAGGAGCTTTGAATGTCATTCAAGAAGCCTGGAGAACGATTCCTGAAGACTACTTAAAGAAATGACATGAAGGCTTGGCGAAGAGAGCTCAGGTTATGTTGAAGAATGAATGGTGTGATATGCACGTATACTTTAGTGGTTACATTTGGGTTTTAGTTAACAAGTCTCAGTCATTCTGGACTTTAAACCTCAACTATCCTTTAAGAGTCAGACATCATCCATAGAAAAGGTTGGTTAGTAATGCTGTAGCCCTCGAAAGTCGATATTTTACTGCAGGTTTGACTATTTTGGTGGAAAAACAGCCAACAATTTCCCTCAAATGTGTCTTACTGTGTGTGTACGTTCCTCCTTACATACTGTACTGCACAGACCTCTTCAGAGACCTGCTGCAGAGGGGGAATGAATGGACACGTAAGTTCACTGCAGGAATTTCTACAGACAATTAAAACAGAACCAGAGTCCCCAGGGGATCAGTGTTGGAGTAGTGCTGAAACTAACTGTCTCAGCAGGTTCATCCTCCTGTGGGAGGACAGAGCTGTTCGTACGCAGCTTCAGGAAGATCGCCAACGGAAATCTGTTGCACACATTCTGAGACGCTTGAGAAGAAAACAAAGATGTGTACGGTAAAACAGACTCTTGCACGGGCCTGAGGGAGGCACAGCTCTAATCTGGCAGCTCACCAAACACAAAGTATTGCATAGAAAGTCTGTGGCATCATTACATAGGCTTGTCAGACTTTACTAGAAATTGCACATATGACTTATAAAATGCTGATCACATCAGTCTGAGAGATAATGAGTAGAAGTTAGTGCTGGAAATCCTTTTTTTACTGATTGCAACAACTGAAACATTTTGGCTCTAAAGTGTAGCACATAGAGGGAAGATACACTCAAGGTTTTGTTTTGCTTTGTTTTCTATTTTTTCGTATTTTTCAGGGAAATCAAGGCTGAATGAGTCGAGCGTGTACATTTTTACCTAAAGGATAATCTCAGGAGCATGAGGTGCATGTTTTCTTTCTTCCTAAATCAGTTTCTGTTGTGCAGAAAATGATATGCAATCAACACGTTTCAGCACTTTTTCCTGTTGTCACTGCATATGTCTGCGTGCTTTTTGAAAACGTCTAAGAAAAGAAAAAATGTGAATACACAAAGATTTGTAAGATGAGTTGGAGTCACCAGGGATGTAAACAAGAGAAACAAACAGGAACAACTTGGGTGATGACTTTGCGAGTCAGATGAAAGCACAATCACTCCCAGAACATCAGTCCTTGTCATCATGGCGCCGCTTTTAGACCTCATGCCATTTCAAAACAGCCTCACAGACTCAATACTGACGTTCTCGCTCCTATTTAATACTGAGCCATCACGGCAGATGGCTGCCCCTCCCAGAGCCTGGTGTGCTGGACATTTCTTCCTGTTAAAAAGGAGTTTTTTCTTCCCACTTCTGCCAACTGCTTGGTCATTAGGGGTTTGATCGTTGGGGTTTTCTCTGTATTATTGTAGGGCCTTTAACTTACTTACCTTATAAATTGTAAAGAGCCTTGAGACGACTGCTATTGTAATTTAGTGCTATGTAAACAAAATTGATTTGAATTGATTTTTCTGTTCTTAGTTCAGCAGAAACAGCTGAAAACTTGATCTAGCAGACATAAGATGTGGAACAAGGTCTGTGAATGAGTTTGCCCTCTCCACGGCGTGCTTGTTTTTCCTGAGACACAAACCTCATCATACAGTTAGACAGATGCCATCTGAGAAAAGAAAGTCTTATCTGGTGAATTGAAGGTCTCCTACCTGCTGCAGCTGACATTTAGGAAAGCTGGGTGCAAAAATTGATAGACTACCATTCCTCTGTTACTGTTAGCAACCAGTTAGCTGAGATTAGAATAGAAACTAAGTGACTACATTTTATTGTCTGTGTTCAGTCCAAGCAAAAATCTGAGTAGTTTAATGGGATGATTCAGCTACAGAAAACTTGTTAAGCATCATCGCAGCCTCTATTACATATCTGAACTGTTAAAAAGCGTCTCTTACTAAAGCCGTATCCACACAAGGAGGAAATCGCTTGTTGGACGTCACTTTTAAGTTGGTTGGCCACTAGAGGACATTCCAGGCTCCTGCTGCCTGTCAGTCTACTGTTTCGTGTATTCTCACTGGTAGTCTCTTTAAACAAATGCGATCTGAGACATGGTACGTTTGCCTCTGTAATCAAGAATTCACTTTATTTTAAAGAGACAGGGCTGGGCCGCGACACAGTTTGAGAACTGCGACCATACTGTAAGGCCCTCTCTACGAGGTCTCATGAAAGGAAAGAGATTTGTAATTCCAGAGAGTTAAAAGGTAAAACTACTGGAGACTGTTCACAGGGGGGACGCTGGCGTTTCAAAGTGCAGAGCACAAGCTCAGCATGCAGTGTAGTGCAAGACAGAGTGTGCAGCCACCAACTGACCTGTAACACAGTGTGAAGTTTGTGTGAAGCAGGTGCTTTCACACCCAGAGCTCCTTGTGTCATTATAGCAACGTATGAGAACTGAATCGTGAGTTGAATGTAGATTAAATGTCTTATTATTTTAAGATGAGAGAGGCTTTACCACAGCCACAGCATGCTCTCAGAGGGCCAAATTTATATCTGCTGCACATATGAGACCAGCAATACTAAAAACAGATAATGGCCCATAGTTTTTACTTGGTTTTTTTCCCTTCAGTCTTTTTCTTTGCTGTAACTTTCAACATTTGATGTGCAGGCCTACTTACCAGTTTTTCAGTAAACATCTCAGTCGCCACTAATTTGGTTTTTAATTGCCTATTTCTTATGATTTAACACATTTTCTTGACAGCACTAGATGGTATTACAGCTTTTTAATCCAGCTACAAAAAAATATAATATCAACAGCTGTCTGTGGTCCACTGAGCAGATTTGTGCTATTAAAGAAGATCGTGTAAAGCGCAACATAAACGAAGGAGCTGTAAACTTGTTTTTCATTTACGCACGAAGGAATTAGTGACAATTTAATGTTTCATTTCAGGCTGCTGGAAAATATGGTTTTAATCTTACTGCAGTGAGTGGCAATAACTGAAGAACTTTATTAAAGGCCACTTATCAAGAGGTGAATCCGATGTTCGGTCACTCAGAGGAACAAAATGAAAAACTTGTGATTTTATCCACATTACAGGATGCTGATGCACACGATGGCAATTTTAGGGCGCAAGCGAGGGCAGTCAATAAAATAAAGAGTTCGCCAAAAATCAAAAAGCTGTCTCCAATTTTGCAAAGACAATTTAGTGCAAGCGAAGAGAAATGAGCAATATTAGGAGGCTTACATTGCTCAGTGAAGTAAGCAGTGAAGAAAACAAGGCGTCTCCTTTTATCAAGTTTTTAAAGGTAAGACTTCCCACCATCACCACAGCGACTACACCTACTTGTGCCTCGACCTTGGCCCGTTTGTGACCTCAACACTACCTTGCTCTGTGATTAAGCCACATAAAAAGCCACATATCTTTTACACAGCATCCAGTAGCAGGTTGAATCTTCAAAGGTATTTTTTACAGATGCCTTCCATCTGCATGGAGAGATAATGTTGTTGCCTAAAGCGAAACCAGAATTCGAGCTTGCTCCTCTTCTTTGCAGGGATAGAGCGAGAGCAAGCAATGCAGTATTCATGGCAGTAAAAGTTGTTAATCAGGCAAAAGAGCTTACTTTTTTTGAACTGTGCTTCTAACCAATGCACCGGCTTACACATAAACAAACTCGGATGCTGCTCAGTGGCAACCCATGTTTTCTAAACCTCTTGTTAAGTCTGACATCATTAGCCATTTTGGGTCAAAAGCCTTCAGTTCCCTAAAGCAAACAAGCACAGAGGCCAAACTGAGGGTTTAGAAGAAGTCCAGACTCTTTCAATGTTAGTAAAACGTTACAATAAAGGAATCCAAGAAAATAAGGCTTTACTAAAGATGATACAGCATGAGTTGATTAAAGCATTTCTTTGAAGAAAAAAACCCCACTAGCATTGTTTGGTCTTTCTTATAGCACTGCTATAAAAATACAAAAACAAAAATAGAAACAGTGTTTTGGGCAGATAGTGAAGGTGAGCAAGTAGTTACTGAGCAACAGCTGGGCTAATATAAAGAAGAAAAGACTGAAGTTACATTCGCAGCACTGTGCAAAGGTTTTAGGCAGGTGAGGGAAGATGCTGTAAACAAAGAATGCTTTCAGAAATAGAAGTGTTAATCATTTATTTTCATCAATCAACAAAACGCAGTGAACGAACAAAAGAGAAATCTACCCTTTGCCTTCAAAATAGCATCAGTTCTTCTTGGTAGACTTGCACACAGTTTTTGAAAGAACTCGGCTGGTATGTTGTTCCAAACGTCTGACCACAGATCTTCTGTGTATGCCGGCTTCCTCACATCCTTCTATCTCTTCGTGTAATCCCAGACACACTCGATGACGTTGAGATCAGGGCTCTGTGGGGGCCGTACCATCACTTCCAGTACTACTTTTTTTATGCTAACCATAGTTCTTAATGACTTTGGCTGTGTGTTTGGGGTCATCGTCGTCCTGCAGAATACATTTGGAGCCAGTAAACAATCATTTATATTTCTGAAAGCATTCTTTGTTTACAGCATTTTTTCACACCTGCCTAAAACTTTTGCACAGTACAGTATGTGTGTAACTTTAATGCCAGAAACACAATGTCCTGTTTGGAATAAATAATGATAACCTCTGAATCAAACACATTTATGTAAAACTACAGTATAAATGTGATTTTTAATTAATTTATTCAATCAATAAAAATCACAGATTAATGAATAGATTTAAATTAATTAATTCAGTCCTTTTTTTCCTAAGATTTTTTTTTTAACTCTATAAAAGTTTGAAGCTTTACCGAAAACTAGACGCCTTATCTATCTTTAACACTCCTGTGTCTCACGCTGCTCACTCAGGTCAGTTGATCAGCAGCTTTAAGTTTTTCTAAATTCCCAATTTTCACACAACAAAGGGAAATTAGGTCATCTCCCTCACTAACAGCATCCAAATCCCAGCTGAAAACAGCGTATTCGATCTAGTTTGAACTTGCTGTGCTATTTTCCCAAGTGCATCGTTTTTTATGTTTTATTTTTTATTGTTACTGCATTTATTTAAATTATTAAATCGTTTTTATTGTATTTGTGTTACTTTAGTTGTTGCTTGGTAGCTTTACGTGCTGACCATCATTTTGGTTTCTGTCTTGTGGAAATGTGATGTGTAAATAAACTTGCATGATTTGAGATATAAGCACAGCCTATGATGTACAGTGCTTACCCAGTGTAAGTTTTATGCTAAGCTGACAGCAAAGTCTTTAATCAAAATAATATTTTATTGCTAAAATATATTTTTTGTTGTTGTCCAGAAGCTTTAACATATACTGGATAAAGAACGTTATTATTTCTTGATTAAGAACCCAAATTGCAGTTATTTATTAGCAGTCCTGAACAGAAAATTGTTATTTGTTGTATCCATCCATCTATAACACCTTGTTAAATATACCTTAGTATCATGATTAATGGGTATATTTTAAAGTGAAAAGGATTCAGTAATGAAAGCATCTGAGATGATCCCATCTTTGACCAGAGGTTAATTATTAATATGTTGCTGTGCAGATTTCAATATCATTTATGAAACAGCTGTGATCCTAAGCTTCATGGACAAACTAAAATCTTTGTCATTCTTTTCTGAAGTGTTAAAATATCTGGTGTGCCGTTTTTAAAGACTTAACTTAAAAGCAGGCAAAGACACGAGTGGTACAAATGAATAGGATTAGAGGTCTACAATGACAGCTGAAAAGATAAGAAACAAAGCAGTGCAGTGTGGCAAAAAGACATGAAGATGCTTGGAGCAGATGTGGGTTTTTAAATCATCACTTAACAAGTTAATTTATATGAAATTATATATAAAATTGAGGATCAATAGAAGATTGTCTACCATACATACAGCAACAAGCCACAGATAGATAAACTTGTGGCGAATGCGGTAGAGCGCTCAGAGTTAAATATTTTCACTGTTGAAAGAGACCAAAAAGGAGCTTAATGAAAACTTACAGCATTTAAGTGCACAGAAAAACCAATTAATGTTTTTAATGGCACCATATAGGCTGGGGAAAATACCTAAGGGGATAGGATGTGAATTTAAAACCAGTGACCCTGATTTTAATTTACATTTGAAGCTCTGGATTGTAGTGTAATAAATTTCAAACATATTCATCTCATGATTTGTCCTTGTGTGATTGTCGTTTGGTTCGGTACAAAAACCTGCTTTTTAAACTTGTTGCCTTATGGATTTTTTTTCTGCTCAACTTTTAAATGCTCAAGCTGCAGACACTTTAAATGCTTCTTCTAAACCAAGGACACCGACCCTGACAATTCTTTGTGAGAGATTCTTGCAGCACAGTCACCGTTACTGCAAATATAAACATGCACATAGTTGCACATTCATTTAGAGGAAAATAAATCATATTCATTACACGTGAATATGTCACACAGATGACATGACATCCTTCCAGTGCACTAAGACACCGAGGGTGAATTGTCTTCTTTTCGACGTTTCTAATCCCTGAACAGGTTCTTTTAAAAGTGCAAACAGTTTTTTGAATCTGCATCGTGTAGAGAACACTGATAATCTTAACTCTTTTTTAAATCATTAAGCCATAATAATATCAGTATTCTTTATATGCAGCAGCTCGGTTCTTTCTCTGTTTTTATGGAGCCTCTTTTATATAATAAATAGTTCATAGTTAGTACATCATCATCCCCAGGGCACGAACTTTGGCTCCTCTGTTGGCAGTGTCCTCATTTAACCTTCAGTGTAATCCTGTTACTATGGGATCACACTCTGGGTCAGGCTCTGCATCTGTTCACACGGTAATGTTCACATCCCACAAAACCCTTTAACCCTTTTATACTCCCAGTGCCACTAAAATGACTTTTTTGTCGGGGTACAATTTTGTCTGCTTTATTTCTCTAAGCACATTTTACAGAATTGCTATGGTAAACAGTATTTATACATTAGTGTACTTATTTCTCCTTCTTTTTTTCTTCTTTTTAAACTTTAATCCTATCAAATCCTTTTTCATTCACGCATATAGCTTGGACCAAACTGGACGTAAGACTATTAGGACATACTTATCTTGAACATTGTGCAGGTGGACTTTCCAGACACTATCAGATTGGAGACTCTAACTGTGCTTTAATTGGAATCAAGATGTCGTCAGTATTATAGACCTCAGAACCTGCTTTGTCTAATACCTCCTTCTCCTAGATTTGCCTGCAGACTGTAAGATTATCTTATTCTTATTCACACATTTACTCAGATCCCATGCCACATGCAGACGGTGTCATTGACTTTATTACACTGGCTGAGAAACAGATGAAAAATCAGCTCTCGTTTTTTATTGTTTTATGCTAAAGCTGGGTGGAAAAGTTTAGAATTTTCTAAATTTCTACATAAATGATACAAAACATCAGATTTTCTCATAAAGTCGATAAGGTCAAATATAAGCTAAATAAAAAATATTAACTGGGCATTTAATTAATGAGGAAACAATTTGATATTACAGATCTGTATGTGAGCCTTTGCTTTTAGTATCTGGTTTGAACCATTTAAAACAATAATTGCAACAAAGGCCTCAGTTATGCAGCCCCAGAGACTAGTTGGCAACCTCCTGGAAACCTCTGGTTACTAGGAAAGAAATTCCCAGCTGGTTGGCAAGTTGTTGCTGGAGGTTGCAAGCAATTTGTATAGAAGATGCTGAGTTTTCTGCAAACATTCCCTAACTAGCCATCAAGCAGCCTTTGAAATAAAAGTTGTGTCTTACTACCTAAACCAACAGCTTTCAAAAAATGCAACTTCTACTTGCAACAGTTGCTGTTTTCAGTTTGATTCGCACTTTTCACTGTTTCACTCCTGCTAGAATTTGTAGACAAGTCAGCATCTACCATATAAACTATGGATAATCACAGAAAACCACAGGGAACACATAGTTTCTTTCCCCAGTAAAAGGTGATTATTGGGGATAGTAAATGGACCTGTTCTTCATAAGACATGCCTGATTCACCCATTCATACAAGCTTTTTCTACACCTAAATGCTGTAGCATCCCTTTATGACAATGAACACATCAGAGGACAACTTGAGGTTTAGTCGCTTGCCCAAGGATACTTAGGCATACAGACTGGAGATCAGCACAACCAAAGATCAAACCCCCAACCTTCGGTTTAGTAGATGACCTGCTCTACTTCCTCACTAACTGGTCTCTAGGCTTGCATTACTTTGGTTTAGCAATCGATTTCACAGGGACTGCCAGCAACCACCCACAACCAGCTGGGGAATACTCATTTTCCCCCTATCGACTAGCAGTTGCCATGTGGTTACCAACTGGTCCGTGTGACTTGGACTTAAAGGTTTGTGGTAACTATTGACTGGTCCTCCACACCAACCTCAAGGAATTGTAGTCCATTCCTCTGTGTACAGAATAGCTTGAACTCTGAGACATTGGTGAGTTTTGCCACACCACACTTTGAATCCTCCCCCAGCGTCATTGTCAGATTAAGGACATGAGTTGGACTCGACTTTTCCAAAGCAAGCTTTCTGCTTCTTTTCATGACCTGCTCTGATTGACTCTTCACTCTCTCTTTGGTCCCTGGATAAATATCCTGACATACCAGAACTTTCTTGTATAATTCAGAATTCACTGTGATTTCCACACATGCAGCCCTGAACTCTTGACTTTACCTGCAGAGAGGCAGGTGAGAGTGCAAATATCCAATGTGCTCAAACCAAGAAGTAGTTGGTCTTTAAAAAGTCTATGAGAATAGCACATCTAATATCAGACTTCCATATGCTCCCTTCTGCATATCTATCCATGCAGCTCTGTAGGCTAAACCACATAGAATAGCTTGAAGGGGACTATTACCTGATGTGTGAGCATAAAACAAAAAAACTTGATATCGCCACCTGACTCTTCAAATGATCTAAAGCTGATGTATAATATGTGGAAAGAGATAATGATCATGGCTTAAATGCAGCAAAGCAAGCCATGACAGTACCGCCCCCATGTCTTACAGGTGGGATAAGGTTCATATTCTAAAATGCCTCACTTTAGTCTCATCTCTCAATAAAACACTGTTCAAACAGCCATCTGTGCCATGATTACAGGAACGAATGGACTCAAAAGCAGAACACCAGAGACCAATGCACTAGTTCAAGAGCTTTCATTTTCACAGGATTCTCAGGCAAAGAAACAGGTACGTTTAACTCAGGTAACATGTCTTTTAGCACAGGGAAGTAGTAGGAAAACACCTGGGAACTGTCAGAGAGGAGAAGATAGGTAAGTATTGATGCAGCTGAGAATTTTCCCAAAAGAAGGAGGAAGAGCGAAAGGAAGCAAGAAGAGCAGGTTTGTCCGTGACCATGACAAACAGTGTTTTTAGCTGCTTAAAAGTCACTCTAGGTTGCTTTTTGACCTCCCAGAGTATTTCACTCTTACTATTGGAGTGATTTTTGTTGGTTAACCTCTCATTCAAAGGGTAACAAAGTTCTTTAATATCCACCATTTGTACTTAATCTGCCTAAATATAGATTTGTTGCACGTAAACTCTAAACACCAAACACCAAATATAATGTTTTTTTAATCAGATTCTCTATATCTACGTTTAGAGCTGTAATGGAAAAATCGAATGGTGTTTTAAGTTATATTTACAGAGAAATATAAACAATCTCAAAGGCTCCAAAAAGTTTTTCCTAGAACTGCACTTCATTTGTAGTAACTGGAAAGGATTTGGGTGTAGCAGCAGGTACAGCCAAAAGGTTTAGTGGTTTAATCCCCCACACCCAACAACAAATGGGTTTTAGCAGCACTACCTATGACATTAAAGTGTTACAACATGCAAAGCAATTTTGTGACATGATGTTTTTTTTGTTTGTTTTGGGGTTTGGGGTTTTTTTGGAGGGAGGGGGGGAGTTTTTTAATTCCTCATTGTAATCTCAAAATGCTTCTTATCCTCATACTCACGATAGTTGATTAAATTGGTACTGGGACCCACTTCAGCTGTTGCCTTAGCATCCTACAGAATCTGTTTACAGACAGCATTAGCAGCTGGGAACAATCCATCATCCGTCTCAATCACAGCACCTGCTTTGCTGCTTGATGTCCTAGCACTGCATCGCCACGCTAACAGGAACATTGCCTGAGGAGATTATTATCTCTGGCTCAGTCTGTATCCGTTCAAACCTAACTTATGAATTTTTGCAACGACTCTGGTCTTTGAATATAATCTGTTTAAAATATACACCCATATTTATTCAGCTGCTATTTGTAGGTACAAGCCAGTATTACAGCTAAAACTTTAGTTTAACCTATTAAATGTTCTTAAGAGAGCTTCAATGTCTCTTGATTTGATTAATTGCATATTTGCAGTGTAAAAACTGTGCACATCTCTGGTTTCTGTGGGTTTTTTAGACAGTTTTGGGGAAACTTTCAAATTATAAGTACTTAAACAATTTAGTCAAAGAAATGCTCCACCCAATCACAACCCAGAATCTTCTTGCTCTGAAGTGAAAAAACAACAACTCCAAAGACAAATAAATCATCATTTAAAAAATTAATAGATGCCAAAAACAAGTTTAAATTGACTTATTGACTGTCAAATTTCACAATTTCCAATGAGTAAATGCACATTTCTACACCTGTGGTAAATTCTATAACAGGTAAAGTCTTTTTTAGGGGCCATATTCTGATCAATTACAGTTTTCTATCTAAACAGAGCTCGGTCTGCAGTAACCTCTCAGAGACCATTTTTGTGCAGGTCTGGGAGCAGCAAGTGGCTTTCATTCATATCTTTGTTCCAGCATGAATTTGTGCCTTTGGGAGCTGAATGTACAAATCCCATTTTTATTTGACATGTCCCAATCCTAAAATCCCTGTCAGCGTTGCTTTCTGTGAGTAATGAGACAACCAGGAGTTTCATGTTGGAATAATAACGTGGTTACAGCTAAGCGTTCTTGTACAGTAGACTGTGTTTCCAAAAAAAAAGTGTCAGTCAAGACTGCATTCATTTTGCAAATGGCTGCATTTACATGCAAATGATAATGTCATTATTTCTAACCCTACAAGACAGTCTGACGCTGTTTAAGCTGCAAAAAACCCCGACCTCGGTAATAATCTTGTTTACATGACTGAAGGCATTGTTTTGGCTGTGTACAGACAAAAGTGATGGAGTTTCACTAATGTGGCGTTTGAAATATAGGTCAGACGCATTTTCTGTGTTTCACTGCAGTGTATTTATCGATCTAACTGGAATTTTAAAACGACCTTACAAAACCACTTCAGTAAAACTTTCTTGTCTTGTTCCCTTTTCGTAATATTGTCAAGGATTCTGTTGATTTTGTAGATTTTAGACCAGTTTATGAATTTCAAGAAACTGTTTCAAAGCATGTTTCAGAAAAAACATTTTTGTTGACATCTGAGATCTTAAGAATTTTGCAAGACATTGCTTAAATGCTTTGGCCACTTTAGTGGGTGAACCTTGCTTGTTCCCTTCAGAACTGCCTTAGCCCTTCAACAAGGTGCTGGAAACATTCATCTGAGATTTTGGTCCATATCGACTTGATAGCATCACGCAGTTGCTGTAAATTTGTCAGCTGCACCTCCATGATGCTAATTCAGTTCTATTCAGTTCAATTCAACAGTCACCTCAAGGTCCTTTATACTGTAAGGTATATACCCTACAATAATGCAGAGAAAACCCCAACAATTAGACGACCCCCTATGAGCAAGAAAGAAACCTCCAGCAGAAGCAGGATCAGGGAGGGGCAGTCACTTGCTGCGAACAGCTGGAGGCAGGATGGGTTTCACCTAAGGGTCCTCTATTGGACTGGTGGAGGCCTTTGAGTGCAGTGAATTCATCGTCATATTCTGTTTGAGGTGATTTGAGCTTTGTGACACGTTGTGTTATCACATTGGAAGCAGCATTTGGAAGATGGGCACGCTGTGGTCATAAAGGGGTGGACATGAACAGCAATAATACTCAGGAAGACTGCGGTGTTTAAATAATGCTACTAAGGGGCCCGAAGTCTGCCAAGAAAATATCCCCTCACACCATTACACACCACCAGCCTGAACTGTTGATACAAGGCAGGACTCATTCATGCTTTCATGTTATTTACTTCACAGCCTGACCGTCCGAATGTCACAGCAGAAACTTGAGCCTGTGCAAACTATATGCTCAGATTCATGTTTTTAGCTGACAGGAGTGACACCCAGTCTTCTGTTGCTGTAGCTCATCTTTAAGGAGCTCTTCTGCATACCTTGGTTGTAACAAGTGGTTATTTGAGTCTCTGTTATGTTCCTATCAGCTCAAAGCAGTTTGGCCATTCAGAGCTCTGACATCGGCAAGGCAGAGGCCTGAGAACTGCACCCAGAAAACTGTTCCTCACTTAATGTTTTCTCATTTTTGGACCAGTCTCTGTAAAATCTCTCTAGATCAGCAGTTTATTAAATACTCAGACCAGCTCGTCTGGCACCAACAACCATTCAAAGTCACTTAAATCGCCTTTCTTCCCCATCCCGATGATCGGTTTGAACTTGAGCATGTCTGCATGCCTGAATGCATTGAGTTGCTGTTTTGTAAAGTACTACTTCGGTTCAAATCACTACTTGAATCTGGGTTATTGAAAGACATAGCCATAACTAAAGTTCTCTGCATAATGCATGTGAAGCCTGTGCCGACTCGTCTTGGCTGATACAATATGACATATGACAGACAGACGGGACTGTAAACAAGATGTCGCCCATATTGTTGTGTCATATTGGTTGTAAGCAAAGCGCATCTTTTATTGCTTTGCCAAAAATACACTCTGCATTTCATAGTTAAACTTAACAATCCCATTAAGCTGTCAGGCTTTCTATGCCCATGCTTGGTTGATGAGACTTTATGTCTGAACAAAGCCAACTGTTGTCTTTCAGAAACATTATCTCGCTAAAAGGTATGCTCATTCCGAGTTGTCCTTAGAAGTCTCTAAATCATTGTGCAAGCCAGCATTTGAATTTGTCTCATACGCATTGGCAGGAGTGGCTCCTATTGAGTGCAGATAGGCGGAAGTGTCTGAAAAAATCAAACTTAACCAAACCAAGAACTGACAGTGTACTTGCTGAAAGTGATTCATAACATCAAAACATAAAAAAGCAGCAGTGTTTTGCATTGCAGCTTGACTGATTGGTGACTGAAATTACTGTTGTCATCTCTAGCTGTAATACATAATGCATAATGTACAGGAAGCCCACCCTCATGTTTACACAGAGTTCAGACATATAATTTTCATTCGCTGCTGGACACATTTCCCCTGCCTTTAGTGGCAGTTTCTCTTGTTATAATTAGCCCTTGTGCCAATAAGTGAGATGTTTTCTAAAGCTTTTGTTGCAGCCTAATACAAGCCTATACACTTTGTACATGAAGATGTATTTTAGTGGGGATTTTATTCCGGCTGAAAAGTCAGACGGTTGGCAATAAATGATGGAGAGAAAGATCCTGCAACACATCCTCATCCCAGGGCATCACATAACGCCTTTTTGTCAGACGCCTCCTGTCTTTTAGCATTGCTGCCTTGAGATACCAGCTGCAGTAAAATTAGTGAATGGACTGGGGTTCATTCTCTTACTGACTACTTAAAGTAGTTTTACACTACAAGCTGCACTTACGGCTCTTCACTTTCATGACTTTAAACATATGGATGCCATCCATCCATATATCCATCCACCCATCCATCCATCTTCTTCCACTTATCCAATTCAGGGTTGCAAGGGGGATGGAGACAATCCCATCTGTCACAGGGGAAGACCTCATCAATCTGTTGCAATACACATGAACACACTGGGGGCCATTCGGCATTCAGAATGTATCCCAAGAAAACATCTACATACACACTGGGAGAGCTGGGGATCAAACCGCTGACCTTTCAGTTAGCAGATAACCCCCTCTTACTCCTTATTCACATCCAGCCAGTTAGGTTGCTGATTAGTGATGACCATATACAACAGGGGTGTCAAACTCCAGGCCTCGAGGGCCAGCGTCCTGCAGGTTTTAGATATCACCCTGGGTCAACACACCTGAATCAAATGATTAGTTCATTACCAGGCCTCTGGAGAACTTCAAGAGATGTTGAGGTTATTTAGCCATTTAAATCAACTGTGTTGGATCAAGGACACACCTAAAACCTGCAGGACACCGGCCCTCGAGGCCTGGAGTTTGACACCTGTGATATACAACATGCTGATGGTATAACTTGCATGTTAAAATCATGGTTTGAGCCCCGTTTGCAACTTTTTGTTTTGCACAGTTTTGTCTCTACTCACTGCTGTGTATTGCTTTTCCTGGTCTTGTACTTCATTAGGTTTATACACTTTCAGCTGCTTCATTGGATTTGAAAAAGATTACCTGGCCAGACTTGAAATGGGAATGTATTAAACCCCAATTTGTGGCTTCGCCCACTCCCTAACCCCACCCATCGATGTTCTTTAAACGTCTTTTCTAACAGAGGTCCAATTGAGAAACATTGGTACATTGGTACAGGGAGGTGAAGAAGAGAGCGTGCAGTGAGGGTGGAGTGGGAGGAGATGAGTGTCAGGGGCGATTTGTGACAGGAGGACAGCAGGAAGAGTGAAAGGGAAAGTTTACAAAAATGTTAGTGAGACCTGCTATGATGTATGATTCAGAGACAGTAGCACTGACAAAAAGACAGCAGGCCGCACTGGAGGTGGCAGAGTTAAAGATGTTGAGATTTTGATTGGGAGTGTCCAGGACGGACAGGATGAAAAATGAGTATATCAGAGGGACAGAGTTAGAGAGGCCAGGCTGAGATGGTTGGGACATGTACAGAGAAGGGACGGACAGTAGAAGACCTCAGAGGAGGTTTATGGATGTAGTGAAGGAGGACATGCAGAGGGTTGGTGTGGCGTGTAAGAGGAGGATGCTAGAGATAGGATGAGATGGAGAAGCCTAAAGAAGTACCTCCAACACTGTTGCATCTTCATCATAAGCGGGATTATATTTCGTAGACAATCAGCTTTCGGTGCCTTATGCTATAAAGATAAAGACTGTATACAATACAACTGAGCGATGCTTGTTTTATCACAGCCACTCACGTAATAGCACAGGGCTTTTTTGTCAAGTGCATTCATCTAGATTCTAGGGAAGTTATAATTCTGGGTGAGTCTGAACACCCAGAGAACTGGATTTTCCTGCATGAGTGATTTGAGAAGTTTCTATTGGCATTTTGACATGCTTTGTCACGTTTATTTCCTGTGAATCTGGGTTGCCATTAGAATCCATTCTAGCTAATGTGGAGCCATATCGATTGCAGTATGTTATAAACATATCAGTTCTTTGAAAGCCCATTTCATAATGTCACAGATCCATTGACATCAGAGTTAAAACCAGGTTGATGTTAAAAGATTTTTGGTGCATTAGTCTTTCGAGCTAGTGAGCTTTCAGTGCGCGGCAGGCAGAAACCAGCATGAAGGCTGTGTCACAGAGGTTAATTTGGGGCATGGATGAGCCAATGTTGTTGGTAGGAGCCTGCTGTATCTTAAACAGAGATTTAGAATTGAACTTGTTTTAACACAAGGACAGTTAGGTTTTTTTTTTAAAGGATTAAGATCTAAGCTCCTGAAGAATACGCACATTTTCTTTTCCAAGAGTTGTTCTTTCTTGTCAAACCTAGTGCTGCTGTACCTTCACCCACATTGCAACTCCAACACTGTTGACGGATTTCATACAGTTTTTTTCCTCACTAGTAGCAGCAGTCCCTAAAACGTGTAAACGATCTATGATGTACAAAATTTAGTGAAGTTTCCTTTTTAAGGTCCGTGTTGCAATATTTACTGGTCTGTCACTCAGGGTCCAGAGGTGGCTACTGTGGATTTACTCAGTGATGTCATCATGTTATCTCCAGCCAGAGGAGAAAAGATGGATTTCAATCTTCCGTTGATGGATGATGCTGACAGCATCTGTTGGTAGGTTGGTGTGTCAAATTCTCCAGAGCCAGCTTTTTTTTAAAAATCTATTTTCCAATGCATCAGTCATTCTGCCTGTTCTGTCTTGACACCTTTTGAGAAATCATCCCACATTTGGACAGGTGAGAGAACCAAATGTTATCATTATGCATAAGAGGCTGGGGTAATTTCTTGTAGTGGCCCCACCCGTAGACCTTGCTACCAGTGGTTACAACTTTTGGAGCAGAATTTTGCGGTGTCATGCTCACGTCAGCTTTTTGGACACTAATTATTCTGCAGAAATGCAAAACTAGTTCTAGATTGGTGAAAGAGAAGAGAAAGAGCTATTTGTTTTCCATTTGTTGGACAATTACTTCATTCCAATAAACCCAACGGCCATATTGTCACGTTCCACTTCAAGCACTCTCTGGCATTTGAGCCTGCAGATCGGCCTGTTTGTCCTAAAGAAAACAGCTGAGTGCCTGACATATCTTTACCTTGGGGGAAACATATTCCACTGAGAATAGATGTGCAAGCCTGGCCCTGAGTCTGCCGCACTGTAAAGAGTGAGGGAGTGGACGTTTTATTGATACTGATAGCCCCAGTGTGGGCATGGAGCCACTGGATAATGGAGATTGTTCTGGTTCTCTGGAGCCAGCCGGGACTGCACCGGGACCCGGCTCCCTGAGAGGAAATATTTCATTATTTCATCCTCAACTGGAACCCCTTTGCCTTATAACTCTGGCACATGAAAAGTTTAATTTGAATGCAGTGGGGCTCATTCGTATAATTGACACTATACAGAGTGCACAGGCCCTGACCACAGAGTCTCCATAAAAAGGCAAGTGGAAGGTTTTTGGACAGTGGGGTGGAAAATTAGAGGTTATTGTAGTGCACTGTGATAAAATTCTCATTTTCTCCAGGAAATGTTGGATAAGGACAAATCTTTTTTTCACCATTCAGGCCCAGTGATCTGCAAGACTCGATGCACATCATCCAGCCCATCTCCATAACCCCTGTCCTGGGGCCAATCTCATGAAAATTGTAACATGCAAGCTGCGACTCGCAAGAGATCATCTTCTCTCTCGCTAATTTTGGCACTTTAGCTCATCATCGAAAAAAACAACATGATTGCAACCCATGCATGAGAGATTAGGGAAAGTGGGTGCTGGCACCGTTTGTGATCCTTGTCTAAGTGGTGCTCACAAATCACTTTTGCAAATCAAAAGGGAGAGGGGTCCCAAATCTATTAGAGATGAAACTGTGATTTAATGACAGTGGCATAATCATTTTACAGTTTTCCACAAAAGCGACAGAATGCAGAGAAAGGAAATAAAAACTAAATAAAGTTACCTTCCACTTTGTTAGATACACTTGTTTAGCTTCTTATTAACATCAGCCAAACCTCAGCCAAGCAACTCGATGCATTTTAATATGTAGACTCGGTGAAGATGATCTGCTGAAGTTCAATCTGAGCATCAGATAATTTACATGACATGGTTCATGTCACACAAGCTGGTCTGAATATTTCAGAAACTGCTGATCTACTCAGCTTTTCCCACACATCTGTAGGGTTTACAGAGACTGGTCCACAAAAAGAAAACACCCACTGAAAATGTCTTATTGAAGCCAAAGAACAGTGGCCAGACTGCTTTGAGCTCTCTCACTACAACCAAAGTAGGCAGAAGAGCATCTCTGAATGCACATCAAACCTTGAAACACATGAGCTACAGCAGCAGAAGACCACTGCCAGGTAGCACTGTATTAAAGGACAGTTACACAACAAAATACAAATGTCTGGCACAGTAGAAACACAGTTTAATCCACATAGAAACACCACAAAATTCTGTGTAATTAATGCTCACTTGCTCACAGACCACCGAGGCTGCCACAGAAAGAATAAAAACTAAAACTGTGTTTCAAACTTTAGTGTAGTGAAATATGAGCACAGGTATAGTTCAACAGGTTGAGCAACCCCACAATATTCTATAAGGTTATTGCAGAGGCCTGGATTTGATTCTAGCCCAAGGTCCTTTACTGCATGTCTTCTCTCTGCTCCCTTGCAGCTTTTCTATCTCCTCTCCACTATCCTATCTCAGTTAGGGTTTCTAATAGGCTAAAGATTTTAAAGCTGACATACAGGTATTTTCCTCTTACACACATTCTGCTGATCTTTCTGCAGTAGCTCTGTTGCTTTCAGGCTGTATTACGTGTTTAACCTCTTCACATTTCTCTATTATATTTTTATCTTCCTTTGTAAAATCAGCCTCTCTGCTGCCAGTACTGTCATCTACAACTGCGAGTGGTCAGAAGCTGCTAATCCCACCTCTTGTATATGAATGTGCAGGGAAAACTGGGTTAATTTATTGAGTTGCTAACCAGTTTCGTGTGACCGACTGACCAATAATTGACCAGTTTCCCGACTGCCAATGTTAGGGTTTAGTGAATCCAAATCACTGAAAGATACCCTGAGTAGGTTAAACTCACCCAGGCCCTTTACTACATAGTCCCTGCAAGTCTCTGTATTATTTGCTTTTTAATAAAGGGCCCAAGGATAGTAGCAACAGAACAACAAAAAGCAAGGCTTTATTGGTTGATAAGAAAAACTAACAAAAGATAAAGTGAGCCTCAAAGAAATACAAATTCCTACTACTACACAGACAAAGTGAAAGCATACAAACCATCATTCAAAGGACAGAGAAGACTGTACTGCACATTCACACAGGGCCCATTATGGATTAGACACAGGTGCATATAATCAGCACAGGTGGAAGTAATCAATGCAATCCAGGAGACAGAAAACAAAACTGATGCAAGGTATGTAAGAAAACCAAAAGGTAAAAGAGGAAGAAAGCAATATAGCTAGAACAGACGTGGATGCAGTCGCTTAACAAGAGGTCAAGCTAGGGAACACAAGTTAACCAAGATGTTAACAAAAAGAAAAAAAGAAAATAGAGGGAGGAACAGATGGAGAAACACTCAGGAAACTATTGTTAAAACTAAGACTTGATCCCATACACACCTTATGCAAAACTGAAACTCTATAACCAGAACAACCGTCATCAAGAACCAAGAAATCAAAGCAGGAATCCAAAGTTCAATAAAGACTAAAATCCAAACTTCAAGAGCAAAGATTATAAGGAACAACAACCTCAGATATACTAAGAATTCCAAACCAAGAACAGCTGCCTTGTGTTGGAGTCATCAAGTCACCAACTGTTTTTCACAGTTGTCCATTCTCACAACACATGAAAGTCCATAGACTCTGAGATTATGGACTTTCATCTTTTATTTAAATGTTTTCTGTTTGATTCTTAGTTTGTGTATTGTTTATATTTTCTTCTTTGCCTATTTCTTCAGTCTAATTAGTCTCTATTTAGTACTTAGTTCAGTTTGTCTCTGTGTTTCTTGTTCCATCCCCTTGTGTCAATTCCCCTACATTAAGGTGATTCATGTGACTCAGCAGGACATTTTCACACGGACCTCTGCTGGACGATGCCTGAAAGAATTCAGGGTTACAAAAGATGTATGAAACGGCTTTATTGGCCAATCCAGGCGGTAACTCCTGGACTACTCCAGCTTCCTCCCAGCGTACAAAGGTTTTCATGTTATGTTGCAAATGTAGATTCCTGACTGGCCATAGCTGTGGGCGCAAATAAAGTTCTTAGGTGCACAGGAAACAGTCTCCTTCTCTTCTATTTATAGTGTTCTTGCACTTCATTTATCTGTGACACACACACAGACTCACATACCAGTGGATGCGTCAGGCGCAATTTGTGGTTATAGCCCAAAACACTTTGACATGTGGAGTCCAGGAGTTTGGGATAAAACTATCAATCTTCCAAGCAGTAGATTTTGGTGGTCCACCAAAGATCCATCCATCCATATTTTTTTTTTAAAAGTATCTAGCTGACATTCAGATTCTGTGTTATGCTCATACCTTTGAGTCAAAGTGAAACAGAAAACTTAAGATTAACTGAACTGTGATTTTAAATCAAGAATAAATGGGGGGACTTAACTGAACGCAGGGTGATGTTGCCTTTAACACAGGAACTGAGCATGAGTGATAACATAATGTCTGGAGAAATGAATGCTGAGTTCTCATCTGGTCAGAGTGTGCCAGATGACGTGGCAAACCTTCGTCTTCGGCCTCACGTGTGATCTTTCAGACACGATTGCTCACAGAGTGTAAAAGCAGTGAAAGGTTCCAGTTAGACAAAGGAGAAGGTCTTTGTCACCACATTTTTTCTACTTCACAAACCTGACAATCCAACAATTACCAGATGTTCACAGTGATTAAAATGGGCAGAGCTCCAAACGTGAATTATTTTGCAAATATTTCTCACATTTCGACTGGCATCATGTTCTTTGCACCACTTGCATGTAGGACTTTGAGTCTTACTCACACATTGATTAATAGCTGGGATTTTCTTTTATCTGACAGGCTGCAGCTTCTTTAACTGTAGATCAAGTATTTTCTTTTGTAGCCTGCTTTTTGAGTAGTGAGCCTCTGTTATCATTCAAGGTAGTTGCTCAAGTACAAGATGACTTTTCCATTGTGGCAGACATCTACATCATCTGACCTTCTCAAAGATCGCATGCTTTGGTTTTCTTTGTGTTTATGTGGCAGAATCACTATTAATCAGATTTGTCACCTTGCCATGAATTGAACTATAGCAGTACTTATTGCTTCTCATCTTGGAAGGCATAAATTATCTGAAGGTTTTGGAGACTAAAGGAGAGTAAAGCTATTGGGAAAAACAATTGAAATGACCAATTTCAATTCTGCTCGCAGGTCATGAATAAACAAAAAGTCTGTTTAGGGAGACGTGCAGGAATGTTGGGTGTTTTTACACATTCAGATCAAACATGTCAAGAGCTGAATTTCAGTATAAGGCGCAAACACAGAAGCCAAAGATTTACGTATTTTTCGGACAGTAAGGCGCACCGGATTATAAGGCGAATTAAGCAAAAGAAAGCAGTCAGATAAGTCAAACTTTACTCAACTCATTCTTCTTGCTTCCTCCACTTAAGTACCATTGATTCATTAATGTTGAATTCTCTGGCAGTTGCTCTATTCGCATGTTGTTGCAGGACATTAATGACCAACCTCGTAATGTGCATGGATTATCGCAGTTGTTCTCCTGACTGATTGCGGTTGCATTTGTCCCTAACCATGTTATATCATGTTTAGGTGGAAACTAGCGAGCTAACTTCCTGCTAACTTCTTACTTCATTAAATTTAAAAAATTCCGTTTTCATGGATGCCTGGATGTTCAACTTAATTGTTACACCTGGTAAAGCAGAAACACTGATCATTTTATTAAAGAGGAAAGAATTTGGACGGTTTTTAACTCTCAGTGATACAGCAGTGTTTGTTCGACTTTGGGACCTGAAACAGACGGAGTTTAGGACCCAGATTGCTCTGCGAGGCTCCTGACTACGATAGCCGTAATGCTCCGACAATCCACCAAGCTGTGCGGCTTCTTAGCTTACCAAAGTTGTACTAAAACATTTATTGACAAATTTTTGAGCGCCGTGTACCACATAAAATCGGTGCACAACTAGAATTCATACATACATTTTAAGTGCACTTTATAGTGCGGAAAATACGGTAATGGAAAATGAAATGGCAAACTTTTAGAAAATTGCACACTGTGAAATAAGAAGGTGAAACTTAGAGGAGGAAAACAAGTGAAGCCACAACATCACAAGACACCAATGATTCTGTAGTCTGTATGGTTTACATTAGATATATAAACAGGGGCCACCTTTAAGAGCCATCGTCAGTATTACTAATTCTGCCATCAAGTATGACAAGTGCTGATAGTCTGTCTTGTCCCCTGCATGCAGAAATTTCTCCATATTCTCTCAATCTATTTTATATGATATTTTGCACTATTAAGGGTTATGTATGTAAAATTTTATACAGAGTAAGATTATTCTGAAACTCCTCAACGATTTATACATCGGTTTATTACAGATTGGTGAACCTCTGCCTCTCTAAGATGCTCTTCTAACTAATCCTCATTTTTCCAACCATTAGTTCTGCCAACTTTTTTGGAAACATGTTGCTGGCATCAAATCCAAAACAAGCTAATATGTCACAAATGTCACATTTTGTCACGGTTTGCGGGTGCAAGCCGTGTGGGAATTATTTAGGACCAGAAGCAGCAGCTCAGGTGCAGGTGAATATTTATTGACAGGAGTGCAAATCAACAGAAATGGCAGGTGACATGAACATGAAAACCTAAACTGGGTAAAACTAACAAAACAAACCAGAAACGAAGATGAAGGGAGGTCCGGGGAAATACACATGGAGAGACGCAGGGAGACTGAGGGGAAACAACACAGATGAACCAGCAATGAGGACGAGGTAACACACACTATAAATACACACGCCAGGAATCAGGGGAAGGGAAACAGGAGGGGAACACACCTGGAAGACATCACAACTGACGAGGCAGGGGAAAACGTAAACAGAACACACTGACATAAGACACAGACCTTCACAATAAAACAGGAACTACACATACAAGGACACACACGGGCCGAACAGAGTAAACACTAAACAGAGGAAGAACAGAACCAAAATCACCATAATAGAAAACACAAAACGCTGGGTCAAAAGGACCCAGGATCATGACACATTTTCTCAGTTTAAACATTTGATTTCTGTGGGGTTTTTTGTTCCATTGTGAACAAAGTGTGAGTTAATCAGATTTTCAACCCATTGCATTCATTTATTCATTTATTGTATCATATTTAATTTTTTTCACACAGTGTCCCAGTTTTCTCAGAACTGGGTTTGTTTGTATATCAAATGAGGCAGCATACATACTGCCACAACAAATACCATGTAAAAAGTGTGCATAGTTGTATCTGTTCACAGGATTTTTAAACAGTATTTAAAGATGTAGAAATGGCTAATGCAACATTTCCCATACCCAACAGATCAGTTTAAGCTTGCAAGTTTGTGATCAAATCCTTCATGGATCACAGCCCTCTGCTATTTAATTCTCCCTTACAACTGACTATTTGATCACTTATCTTCTTGTAAAGGTCTGCAAGACATCTGGACCAAAATCCATTTGTAAGCTGCTTATTAGCATTTACAACTGCAGACTTGATGAATTATGAAATCCATGATTTATTAACACTGATAAGTGTAGGTGACTATTTCATAGTGGCTGAGTAAAAATCAAGACTCCAAGATCCTTTCTTAATATCAAATGTACAAGCACAAACCTGATAAATATGAAACATCAGCCATTATTTAATAACCTTTATGTATATGTTTAATGTAATAAATGCTCACACCATGATAATGCTAAAGCTGTAAATCCTATAAGCAAGTTTGCATACAGAATGGCACCAATGCAGCTGTTAATGGCATTTCCAAATTGCATGTTGTCAAAGTAGACTACAGAGCGATGGGTCTAAATGTTGTGCTTTTAATAATTGCATTATTTTGCATGAATATTTCCAGCATTTTTGTATCCTCATTATCTTGTAAGTACTGGAGATGCTTACACTGCATTACATAATCAAAATGTCACGATCTAAAGCAAGAATCTAGTTTTTGTTTAGCACATTTTTTAAAATTTTGTCTGCTATACCTTATGCAACTACTGTTTGCTACAGAAAATGTCTAATCCCCGCTGAATGGCAGTGGTAGCTGGAGGTTGCTAGTGCTCGCTGGGTGAAAGTGGTTGCAAAGAAGGTGCTGCATCAAAAATCTTCGGTTGCTAGCTGATTGTATGGTTGCCTCAAATACTATATAATTGGTAGCAAAGTGGTAGTACAACTTGAAAAAGTGTGAAAATCTGTGCCTCGAGGTGCAGCCAACGTGTCTCAAAAGGTGCAACTTCCTTAGCAACGGGTGGTTACCAGATGGTTGCAGACAGGTATCGAGGCCTATCTGATTGGGGCCTTATTCACTCAATCTTACACTGATTGACACACATCCTACATGACATGGTTAACAGTAATTCCAATTCAGTTCAGTTTTATTTATATAGTGCCAAATCACAACAATAGTCGCCTCAAGGTGCTTAATATTGTACAGTGGAGACCCTAAAATATTACAGAGAAACCCCAACAATCAGATGACTCCCTGTGAGGAAGCACTTTGGCAACGGCGGGAAGGAAAAGCTCCCTTTTAACAGGAAGAAACCTCCTGCAGAACCAGGCTCAGGGAGGGGCGGGGCCATCTGCTGTGACTGTTTGGGGCTGAGGGGAGGAAGACAGGAAAAAAGACATGCTGTGGATGAGAGCCTGAGATTAATAATAACTCATAATTAAATGCAGAGTGGTGTATTAACACCATGTGTGGTTTGTGGTCATGTATATTCAAGACCTCAATAACAATTTCTGAGCATCACGAGATATATCATAGTTTCAATAGCAAAACTAATTTAATGTTTGTGAATGTTTTATGTGTTTTCTGATAATTCACTGGAGAAAACTCAAAAAACTAATAATAATAATTTGAAAAGTAGTGTTTGAAAGGTGGTCTTTTTACCTGCATTTTGATAGCAGGTTCATCTTCTAGTCGTGACAAAATCATTTTTAATTGTATTTTTTTAATGATTAAAAATGTTTTTTTAAGTGCAAGACTCTGACCCTGTATCACAGGAAACAGCAGACATGCATCCACATACATATCTGCCAAGCGGGCAGCTTTGTTCATCCTTTCGCCTCTACTTAAAATGTTGTTTGTAATTTGTGTTGTGATGACCGTGATGAAGGCCCCAAGTCAAAACACGTCTGTCAAAGAATTAAATTGTTCTGTATTCTAAAAGTATTGCTGGAGCTTTAAGCTCCTTTGCTCCATTATTCCATTTTCTTAACTTCTCATCCAGCTGAGGGTCACAGGCATGCTGGAGCCCATCCCTGCTGTCACAGGCACAAACTAGTCCGTCACTGTGCCTAAGTTTGCTTTTTAAAAATTTATTTTGCTTATTTACAGAATCACGGTAATGGACTGTGGCTCTCGTTCAACTCTATTTTCTCAGTTTTAAGAAGCGTGTGACCTTCAGCTACAACCAGGATTGTTTAAGTGGGCTGAGAAAGAGAGAAAACCGCCCCTAGAAACCTAATCATAGTGATGCCTGTGGATTATTGCAGGGACACTGCTTCTGTTCCTGTTAAATTTTTAAATGTCATTTCTTATTGCTGCAGGCACCACAAACAAAGTTCCAGTTACCTTCATGAGGAAGAAGGCAAAAAATCTCAAATGCATATTTCACAACTTCAGCTAATAAAACCAAAACTGTGTGGACAGATAGAAACTGTTTTTTATAAATCTATGTCATACGGGCATAAGGACTGCAAATCTTCCTTGAGATCATTTCAGTGTTTCTGTTTTCTTGTTGCACGAAAGACAAAGACAAAAAATAATAAGAACATCAGATGCAATAAATTTATTTTACACTGATAAATCTGAAAACATTTAAACTGCAGGACTTTAAGAGCAGACCTCGGGAAAAGATGACTCAAAGCAATGTTCTCACTGCTAAATCATTTGACTCCGTCTTCAAACCAAATAATGGCTGCTTGCATCATTTTTTACTGTCATTTTTTTGTGCGTGCGTGTGGAGACAATGTGTTCTAGTTACATTCGAAAAACCACAGATGAATGGTTTTATTTTTTATATTGAAACATCAGATCCTCGTCTTTATTAGTTATTATTATTACATTTGTCACTTTGAAACTACTTGGCATGGACTTGGCTATTGATTATGTGTCACTTTATGGGCTAAGGGGAAAGCTCAAATCCCATTTGGCCACTACTTTAATCAATGTTCACACTGGTGTCAGAACTGTCTAGTTCTATTATCACGTAGCCGAATTTAATGAACACCATCCTTACAAACTAGATCCAGTAATAATCTAGTTTGTGTGGCAGATGGATCACAAAGCCATTTATCGCCATCTTTAGTCTTATACCTGTGCTAGCACTGGAATTTTGGGCAGCATTCAGTTTAGTGGTGTC
This sequence comes from Oreochromis niloticus, assembly GCF_001858045.2. NCBI lineage: Eukaryota > Metazoa > Chordata > Actinopteri > Cichliformes > Cichlidae > Oreochromis > Oreochromis niloticus. The sequence continues at coordinate 27,657,836 of NC_031975.2, forward strand.
TGGTAAATAATTAGTAATTACTCAAGCAACCAGCCTGAGGTTTTAGAAGGCCGTTTGGTAGGTTTTCATATGCAGTTATTTGTGTCATACCCATTTATCTCCAGTTGAGGGCAGAAATACTACTGAGGGGGTTCTAATCTCCTTTGAATACAGAAGCAGGGAAAGAAGAGGGGGATAGTGTGAAAGAAGAAGAATGCAACCTTCATGCGCACCTTGTAAGTGAAAATTTTAGAGGTGAGGAGGTGTGCACAAAAAGCTTTTGTTTTAGTCATCTGCTGTAGTATTGGTCAAAGATGACATGAGAAATGGTGCTCCACCTTAAGAACTACCAACCCCCACCCCCGCAATGCCTTAAATAAATCATCACCTTGCACCACCACTTGTGCCAAGGAATGAAGACTGTCTGCGTGTTATCGGCTGAGATGATAAAGAAAAAAAATCCCAGATCTTTGCGGGCTCCAGATGTCACCTGGAAACATTTTAATCACAATTTTATTTCACAAAAAGACATTAGATGTATTTGATGAGATTTCACTTACACACATACGGGCCCCTTGTTACAAAGAGTGAATATTATTATAATACGGTTATTATAGTTAAACCAAATTAAAAACTGAAATTAGGTGTGAGAGGGGGAAAAAGGTTGAGTTTAAATAAAAGCCTAGACTTTAGAAAAGAAATAATTAAGTGAAGCAATAATTACCTACTTACTAAATTCTTAGTATAAAATAAAAGTTTTGTGATGGGGCATTGGTGCCTGTGTTTATTGATACTGGAATGTCTGCTTGTCTCTGTGTCAAGTATTTTTATCGCTGTATTGTATTTTTGCCCTAAATCTTGCCGCTGACGCATACCACCCATTACATTATAAATAAAAAGTGAATCTAATACTTAACCTAAAGAATTAATGAAAAATACACTAAAACTGAGCATTCTCAAACAATAAAAACAAAACTGAAATGACACGTTTAGCTCCGGAAACCGAATTAAAAACAAAAAATCACAACAAAAAAAGGATATTAAATACGCTCATAGTCTGTGTCACTGTGGTCTAAAATAAATATAGCTTTCAGAAAGGGGAACCAGCGGTTTATGTACGTTTTCTGTTTCAGATTGAGACGAGAGTGGTGATATTACCGACGGTCCCTGAAGGCAGCGGCAGAAGAAGGACGGATTCCTGGCAACGCCGCAACAAAGCTAACGTTAACCATGTACTGCTAAGCCGTGTGAATGCATCAGCTTCGCAAACATGTACTTAGGTGTTTATCTGGGCCGTCTACCAATTGATATCTACCTCATAACTTCCTCAAAGGCGCGTTAACACATTCATAATGGAATTTTTTAACGAGCCAAGCTAGCCCAGCTAGCACACTTTGTCTTCGTCGCAGCCACAATCGGTTGACTAGCTAACCAGAACGAGTTGTTGTTAGCTTAGGGCTAGTTTTGGCGAATATGGCAATTGTGTCTGGGTCCTGTGCCAGGGTAAACGGGTCTAGAAACGGGCCTCCTGTGTCAGCTACACCCTCTGGATCCGTCGGGCAGTCTCAGCCCATGATAGCGGTGTGGGAATGGCAGGATGACCAGGGCTACTGGCGGCCTTACAGCGGCCAGGTGAGCGCCTACATCGAGCGGTGTCTGTCACCGCGGGGCCACAGAGGAGGAGCACCCGGCTCTACGAGCATCTGTCTCGGACAATCAGACCCCAGCCTGTCGCCTTACCTCATTGACATACCAAGCTTGAAGCAGTTTCGACAGGACACAGGTAAACATATCTAACACGTCATGGCATGACCTTTACGTTTATTCCTCGTTAACGGTTTTGCCTCAAACCTCACAGGCCCGGTTGGCTGTAACGTTAGCCGGCTAGCATTAGCTTGCAGGGGCGCTGTTGTTTTGATTGATGTAAGCTGAGAAGTATGCATAAAGTTACAGTTCTTTAGCGAGATTTTTACTGTGAACCTAGCTACAAATCATTGAAATACGTCACAACATTGTGAGATTAACATGTAAAGATGCTTGGAGTGTCTTAAACTGTCATAATTTTGTGTGTGTGTATGTGTGTTTTAAATTGAGTTATAGTCATATATGTAATGTGTCATTAGTTCTGGCATACAAGTGAATGAACAGGGGGCTTTTCGTTTATGTCTTAAAAACAAAACACACACACAACTTTGCAGTTTTCATTCAGTTTATTCACTAAAAATCAATGTGCCTCTTTTATTTTTAGGTAAGACCCGGTCAGTACGCCGGTCTCTGTTTGCCCAGTCCTCCGGCCTTGGTAGTGGTGTTTACTGGGAATGGGCCAATGATGAAGGAGGATGGACCCCATATGAGACTCGAACCTCTATCCTTTTGGAGCACAGCTATCAGGCTCGCCAAGGCACAGCAGACCTGGGCCCGCATGGATACAATTATATAGTGGATCTCACATCTCTGGCGCAGGTTAACAAATCGACGGGTTTCAGACGCCAGGTGCGACGCCAGTGCAACCTCCCCTACCCGCTGGCTTCTTCCGGACCCCCAGCTATCCCCTCGGGCCCCGCCTGCTCCTGCCAGCAGTGTTTAAGCCACAGCAGCACCGGACCCATGCCAAGCCGTTCGCGACATTCCTTCTCATCAGGGAGTCTGAACCGGCCTAGTCTTCAAGGCACAGGAAGGGCTGTGGCGGCTCATCCCACTTCTGTCTACTCCCCGTACCCCAGGAGACCTCTCTCAGTTGGTGGCATGTCCTGGGGCAGCCCCTGGGCTCCACCGACATCTGGCAGCCAACTTTCTGCATCTCTGACCAACTCTACCAGTGCCAATGGGTTAAGGTTGGTATCTGACACCTATCCTATCCTCAATTGTGTGGTTTGGTTAGATGTGCAGGGTTCATGTTACAAGGTCCTCTATCTGCTTTCCTCCTCTTCCTCTTTGTCTTTCCTGCCTCTGTCAGTGTTGACCTTTCTTGTAAAACAGGAAAGGCGGAAAAAAAAAAAACAGATCTGTAGCTCCAGTACTTCATTGGTATGTTTGCTTTGGCTCACTTCCTGTGACTCTTGTCTGTGTCATCACTGACCTCCCTTCTTTTTGTTCCAGATAGCAGAGAAAGCTTACTTACAGGACAAATTGCTTAATTCAGTGGTATAATAAATATCTAGTTCACTTGCAGCTTCTCTGGGCTTTAATTTTTTTGCACGCTGAGTTTTAGCCACTAGAAATTAAAACTAGTGTATTAAAAACATGGTTGCTCAGTAGACAAAAGAATTGCCTACATTTTTGCGGTGAATGTTTACATTCACTAAAGCCCACACTTTCACATTTCTCTTTGAGGTGTATGCTTTACAAAGAGAAATGGTTGCCATGTGTTTAATTTAATTCAATTTTTTTAACTCCTGGGTGTGGATGCTAAAGGAGGTGCACCCATGCATGGAAAAAATAATCATTATTGTGTAATAGTACATCATAATACTCCCTTTCAAGTACTTTAATTGCCAAGACTTGTATGACTGAAAAAAATGTTGCAAACTTCCTGTCCATTGAGTCACTCCACCCTTTTGGGTCACGGCTGCCTGTGGTGTTCTCCCTCTTCCCTGCTCCTTGATCCCAGAGCAAGGAGTCTGTGGAGTCCATCCGACCACGGAACCACAGAACAAGGGATTCTCTTAACTTGGCTCACTTTCTGCTACAGTTTGGCAGTCGGCTTCAGCTCTCTTTTGTTCACTGTGTGGCTCTCCTGGGTCACTGTGCCGCCTGGGGCTCGCTTCGCCCCATCTGCGCCAGCAAATTTCCTGGCGGGTGCCCTTGTAACATGAACTGCATGGTCAAAAACATCCGTTAGTCTGGATCCACCATCATCCTCACCTCTATTTTAATTCCTTTGTTATGTTTTTCATTTGAATTGTATTTAAAAGTTTAAGGTCAGTTACTGTATTATGTTTAACTTAATGAACAATTGTATTACTATCTTTATCTTTACAGTTGCGGACATGCTGTCATAGCCCATAATCATTCAAGCAATATGTCTTTCAGACTTCTGTGCACAGAGCCCTTTGGCTACAGAAATAGACCAGTACCACCTCAGCACTGAGTCAGTGTTGCCTTTTTGCAGCCCTTTAACTGGATTTAGTTTAGCGCTCCATCATACTCGAGGACTGACAGCTGCTTCTTTTTCTCCTGTTGCAAAGTAAACGCATTCATTGGGCACATATCCATCTGTATATTGACTGCAGAGTCACGCTCCCTGGTTGCTCTGTGCACATGCAGTCACTGCTGAGTTGTTGTTAATCAATCTTAGACATGGATAATTAGTCATTCACTGAGCTGGAGACAGTCAGTAAAGGTAAATAAGCCTTTTGCAGTTACTCCCTGACAGGTTTAATTTTCTTGCTTCTGGATCTAGTGCCAAAGCTTTTCCTTTTCTCTGTGACTGCATTGAAAACTAAAACAGTTCTTAGTTCTTGTTTTGTTCTTCCTGTCTGGTTCATTGTGGCTTTTTTTTCTTGTTGACTGAATGTCACCATCTCTGTTTCCTGCCCTCCAGTGTTCCTTCCATCTCTGTGCAGCTGAATGGATCCACCAGCGTGAGCTCTGCCCTAGCAGGTAAACGGGTCACTGACCATCCATCCTCAGCATAACCTCTGCTCTGTCTATCCTGCAGTAAACCTCTCAGTCAGTTTCAGGTTTTATTCAGTAGATTGTTAGTATTTTAGATGCCACTCCACTGCATTTGTTTTCCCTGTGAGTGTCCGTCTGTTTAGGAAAAATGTGCCAGAAAAAGCCTGAAGGAGGGAGGTAAAAATAAAAATGTACGCACCCTAAATGTTAAGCAAACATCAGAGAGAGGCTTAACTGATACCATCCCATTTGTCATAGCAGTGTACCTAAAAACAGCTTCTGAAACAGCCCTATTTTGTGTGTGAGTGTGAGCTCACACAAGTTTCCTCATGCTGTGCAGAACATTTGGCTCTGGATGCAAAAGCATGATTAACTTCAGCATTCAGACTTGATCCTATAAGACAGCTGTGGACCCCCACAACTCCACCCAGCTCTGGTTTTTGATTGATCTCTTAACTCTCTAACAACATAATAGTTGGATGCGCTATTGCAGGGTTTTTCTTGCACATAAAACTTTGGTGCACAGCAAAGAGGTTTTGGATTTCCACCAAAGGAAAATCACCAGCACTGCGATAAGAACACACTACTATTTAAGCTTAAAAATTCATTTCAAAATGGCAAGAAAGGACAGAAAAACTTCTTTAACTAAGGCAACACACACTCTGCGGCTTGCATGTGTAGAGACCCTGCTTGACTTTGACAGAGCCCAGTGTGTTTCATTTGAGGTAAGCTTGTAGTGAAGGCAGACATGCGAAAGGTCAGTATGACAGAGGAGGATACTAGGGATGGGGTGAGATGGAGGAAGCAGCTGAAAGAAGAAATGTGGTATATCTCTGACTTAATGTTTCAAGCAATCTCAGGATCACCTCGTATAATTATTTTTTAAATAATTTCTGTAGTAATTTCCCAAAAATGAACATGCTGCTATATGTCACAAAATGTCTGCAAGCTTCATGTCTTATAGACTGTTTTCTTGTGGCACACTCAACTTTGCTTGAAACTAGGCTCCTAATGACAAGCATGCATTAAAAAATAAAAATAGAAAAATTGATATCATGTCATGATAATATCAGAAGTAGGTACAGGTACTCTCACCTCCATGTATTTGTATTTTGAGTTTAATTAAAAGGCCAGTATTTCAAAGCAGTTTCTAAATTTGACTGCTGGTCTTTGTCACATTTTCTATAGATGGTGGAGTAATATTGTTATAACCATAAATTTTTAGACTACAATAATCCTAAAGTGAAAATTTGATTGACTCCAGAATACTAACTCGATTTAACTGTACTACAGTCCAACTGATAAAGGTTTAAGGCCAAAAGCAGTGCCGATATTTCTTGATTTAAGAATCTGATATATCGGCCTTTTTTTTTTTTTCCCCCAGGCACATTAAACATAAACAGATATTCCTAACATTTGTTATGCATAAGCATTATAATGGATTGCATTTATGTAGTGCTTTTCTAGGCACCCAAAGCGCTTTACAATTCCACTATTCATTCACTCTCACATTCACACACTGGTGGAGGCAAGCCACAGCTGCCCTGGGGCGCCATCGGCCCCTCTGACCACCACCAGTAGGCAACAGGTGAAGTGTCTTGCCCAAGGACACAGCGACCGAGACTGTCCGAGCCCGGGCTCGAACCGGCAACCGGCTCGAACCGGCAACCTTCCGATTACAAGACGAACTGCCAACTCTTGAGCCACGATCGCCCCTAATTTACTCTATCTACTAATGGCTACTTGGGGCAAAACCGAGTCAACCTCCATAGACTTCCAACGATTTATAGCACAGTTATAATGAGCTGCTTTGGTCTCTGTCTCTGATTTCATTCTTTAATAACAACTGTAAAGGATGGCCTTTTCTTTCTCAATCACCTGTTTTTAATTAAGGGTCACAGCCACACTGTCATGCCAACAGCCGCTAGCTGCCACCTCAGACTCACCTCGGCTGATTTGAGTAGCTGTGTTTGTGGTTGGTGCCTTTGGTTCCAGCATAACAAGCAGATACACATAAGAAGTGGTGACACCATCATATTTGTTTAATATTATTGGAAGGTATAGAAAGACTGTTTGCAGCCAAAGGCTTATTAACACTTGTGCAGTCCTGTCTAATCCAGGTGGTGTGCTCTCTTTTTTTCTCATTATTAAATATGTTATAAATAAAAATTTGAGCATAGTGTTTCACACCTTATTTCCCACTTATGAATGACTCATTGTCACATATTTTTAGCACATTGATTTTCCTGAGGTGGTGAAATCTGAGTGCAGTTTGATATTGTACATCAGCAGGTTGTAATTGTCATAAAATGGCAGATTTGAAAAGCAGTGCATTATTTTGTTCTCTGCTGCTCACTCCTAAAAATTATGAGTCAGGTTGTGTGCTATGATAAACGGACTGAATCAATACAATCAGCCCAGAAGAAGCAAGTGGACCAGAACCTCATTAGTGAAAACGCTGAACTGAGACCCGAGGAAATAATTTCAAATGGAGGGTCACTCTTACAGTTTCTTCTCCAAATGTACAGCTTTAATGGTCTTTGTTCAGTAATGAATATTCATAGGAACAAGAACTGTAGTTTGTACAGTTTTGTCAAGAATATAAAATAAACAAATGTATTAATTTCCTGGTTTGAGATTGACTCGAACTCATTCCCACGTTAGCTTTGTTACAGACTGGTGCAGACACAAGCTTAAAGTAAATTAAATTATCTTTACACCAAATGACCAACACATGCAGCTGTTTACATGAACGTTGCTTTGGCTTTCACTAGCCTGCCGTTTTTATACTGGGAAACAGGGGAGCTAGAAGATTGAACAAGCTGTAAATCAGTCTCTGCTTCAAGATTGTCTCCTGGAGCAGGACTGCACCTCTTCCTGCACACCAGATTTTTGAACCTTTGGATGTCAAATAATCTTTTTTTTTTTTTCCTTTTTTCTGTGCATCGGGTGTTAGCATACAGCGGCTACAGTTTGGATAGTTTGCGCTTAATTTTGTCCCTCAGATTCCTCAGGATATTGAAGTACAGCCAGAATACAAAAGAATACTACTAGATTTTCACTGTCAGCTGTTCTTCAAAGATGAACGCTTAGTTATGTAGAGTTGTTAGCTTTACCAGGGGCAAGTTTCTTTTCTTTTAATTATGTAACGGAGTAATGTTTAAGACTTGTTGGCAGCTGTAATCGTCTTCAGTGGCATCTAATCTCATTATCTCATGTTCTATCAGTCTGATGCTTGGTGTCGTCTTCCATTTTTGTTATTTCACGGCAGTCATCCTACCATCCATAAACGATTTGATTTTTTTGTCTTTAATGACTTGGTGACAATCAACATTCTTCAAAAATCATGCCAGCCTCTATCTGCATTGGCAGTCAATCTTTGGAGATGCAGCTCTGATCATCAAGGATGCTACTGAGCAGAGATGAGTTTGACGCCCGTGGTGAAATTGCATATATTACATTATTATTATTACATTAAAACTGGTAAGAACAGGACTTCCAGTGGGCTGGGTGTGATTCAGAGGTGCCCAAGGAGACACCCTTGAAGGAAAAACTGGCCTATTTAAAAAAAAAAAAAATTTTTTTTAATATATTTATAAATACGGACTTTTGAGCAGAGCTGTAGGCTGCGTTTAAAAGATGCCCACAGTTCTGAAAAGTTAAGTTAGCATTTGTTAACTCTTCTTCTGTTTGGAAAAACATTTGAAGTCTATAGATGTCTATGGTAAAACTAACCCACCACTCCTTGGATCTGTGACTTTAGTAAACACTTTTGTGATGAGTTTGTAATCTCAGTCACTAGCTTGAAGTCTTGTTAGGCCCAACATGATGTTGATTTTTCATGTTTTGGTCTCATTTAGAGTAAAGTAGCTAAAGCGGGGTGTGCTCATGTAAGTAGCTAATGCATGAGTGTGCAGTAGGCTTCATCTTGTCCTCAGCAACCAACATCTTCAAATCTTAATAGAACTGTGTTAAATATTCTTGTTAATCAGTATCAGAATAAAGAGACTAAGCACCAGAAATCTCCTGAGCAGCTGCAGTTTTGTAGCACAACTGAAGGCCCATGTTTTGCTAATAGTTAGTCCAAGTCAAGGCTGTACCTGCCAAAACCGGTGACCGCACTCAACCGAGTGTTTCTGAGTTTGACTTCTTCATTTGTAAGAGAGTGGAAGTTCTATTTTTGCCTGTCCTTAAACTGTACCGCGCTTAATTGTAAAACTTTTAGTCCACATTGCAGAGGGTTATTGCGCTCCTGTAAATCATTCCCTGTAGCTCGACTGGTCAGACTTGGAGCTTGTGGGCACACTCTGTTCCCAGTGAATCTTTTGCTAGCACCAGGACGCCCTGTGTTTTGCCCTTAGCTCATGAGATTTATGTCACCACTTCAGCAACATTAGCCGTGCTCACAAAATCAGCACAGTGGATTTAAGACGAGGGACAGACACAGTAAACCAGATTAATTTGTTGAACACGAACAGTATGGGTTTAATTTGAAAATCTCTGCCGTCTGAGTGTGATGTTTTGTGTAAGTGTGTATGGACAAGGCTCGATGTGGGCGCGTAGGTGCTGCTACCTCTTGATTTGTTCCCTTCTGCCTCCTGCATATCTCCACTTGCCTCCTGCCTTGCTCACCTGCCCCACTCTGCCTTGTCCCATCCCGCCTCAACCTAAACCAACCCCGACCCTACCCCCTCCACTTCCAGGCATGGCCTCCATTTTGATGTCAGCAGTGGGACTCGGCGTGCACTTCACCTCTGCCCCCCTCCCTCAGCAGCAGCAGCCGCCGCCGCCACAGCATCAGCAGCCTGCTCCTTTCTCTCTTCCTCCTCCTCCTCCTCTCCTTCCCCCAGCCAGCAGGCCCATCAAGCCCCACAGCAGCAGCAGCACCAGCACCAGCAGTTCAGTTAGGAGAGCAAAGAGGCAGCACAGGAGAGGTAGCTACCACACCATCAGTCCTCAATCTACCATTTTTTTTTCCTCTCATCATCATCATCATCATCATCATCATCCTATGATCTGCTTTTCATCCTCAAGCACCACACGCTTGAGGAACATTAAATCCTGCATTGACTCACTTTCACGCAAGTGTACTGACTATCTGTGTTGGCTTTGATTCAACTATCACAGGCTTTTCTGCTGTTGCCCCCTCCAGTGTCATTCAGGCTCTTCAACTCCTGCATCTCATTAGCTTTAACTTCCAACTCTGCCTTAAGTTGACTAAATGCGGCAAAACGATGCTCTCTGGCAGAATGTTTCAAATCTAAATACAAGTGTATAGATATGGGTGATAACCTACCGGAAGAAAAACCTGAGTAAATAGTCTGTGGGGGGCAGTAAGTGCAGATAAGGGGAATATCTTGGAGCTACTCTCTCGGCTTATGGTGGCTTTTGCTTTCATTTGTAACATATTTATTACAGCAGCAGATCGTCGTTTAGGGGTGTTTAGGTGCTTATGACATCAGGACAAAATGTTGTTACTGTTCCAGCTTCTCGTTCAAAACGACATTTGAAAGAAAAAGCTGCTGGAGTTTGAGGTTTTCTCTCTGTTTCAGCTTCAATCACTTGACTCTGGTGTGTGTTAAATGGGCTTTGCTCATTTTCTGTAGTTTGGTGTCACTCTGCTAATATGTTACTCGTCACTTTCACATTATTGCTGCCGTTCTTTGTTTCTCTATGTTGTCACAGCCGCTTGTTAAAATAAACAGGTCACGTGTCAGCCATTAGAAGCACAGCGAGTCTGGAAACGGGTCAGTGAAGTTGTTGTTTTCTGTGTTTCTCAGCTGGGAAGAATTAGTCGATCTTTAAAAATCTGTATTTAAATGGAGCTGTCTTACGCAATAAACATAAAATGATGAGGATGAGCGTTTAGTTAGCTCGCAGAGTTTTCCTTCCTAAACAGACTTGACACTCACGCTTGTGCATTTGAGAGAATATGTTAGCAAAATGCAGACAGTGTCTGTTTCCATCTCTCATGTTGCCAATCAACATTTAATGCTCGTTGTTCTGCTAAGCATTCACGTCTTCCCTCTGCAGCACATATTTACGTCGGCTGGTTCTTGATTGGAGGATGTTGGTCACAATTGGACACAATTTAATGGTAGCTGGAGTTAAAGATGGGAAATGTCTGACTGAAATTGTATTTTGAGATTGTGACACAAATCATTTCATCTCATCTCATCAGAATCTCTCTGCTTGTTGCTTCTATGCTTGTGGACTGGCCTGTTTTGACTCAATCGCTCATTGACTTTGCATTTTCTCCTTTTGTTCCTCTTTCAGCCTCAACTCAGAGACCCGAGGAGGTGATTCAGCGCTACATGGAGGTGGTGGCTGGAGTACAAGACGAGGTAAATGTTTCCGCTTTCCCCCCGTCTACTCCCAGATCTGTGGAAAAAGTTAAAAATGACAGAAAAGTTCATTTATTGTTTTGATGAACAATTTTTGCATAATCGGATTAATGATTGTTTTGGTCAGTATTGAGGTCAAAAATATTTTACACAATTAGTCATTAAACACTCAACTTAAATCTTTTTTTTACTGGATTTCCTTCATCTTTAATTGTATTTCAAGTAAATAACACTTTACCACTTCTACGTTGGTTCAAGGCCCACGTCTGATAACATGTCCATGCAAATTGTCTTTAACTTGAAGAGTATAAGAGATCATCTGGTTGGGAATTATTCCCAGACTTTGTTTTCTCCTTAGCGTTCCTCCCTTTAGCGGCTGCTACAGCAGATCATCACACCACAGCATCCTCCTCTGTCACTCCAGAAATCTGTGTTTGTCCTCTTTTCTTCCCATCCTTTGCCCAGTATACCCACCATCCCTCCTCTGTGCACATGTCCAAACCATCTCAGTCATGTCTCTCTAACTTTTTCTCCAAAGCTCAACCTGAGCTGTCTCTCTGATGTTCCCAGTTCTGTTACTCCAAATTAAAATGTTAGCATTTTTAATTCTGACACCTGTAGCTCGACCGTATCCTGCGTTGTGATACCTGTAGCTGTTTCTGCGTGTCCTCCTAAACTAAAAGACTTTCTGCTGTCTCGGCTCAAGCTTAACTAAACACTGAGTTTGGACTTTTCAGAGAGCAACAATTCAAAACCGAATGCAGCACAAAAATTGTTTTATCTCAGCTGTTCTGTTTGATGGTGATTGTTGAGCCGAATGGTAATTGAAAATAAAATGAGATTAATCTGTGAAGTGAGTTTGTGTTGTGTAATTTTGCACTGAGCATAGATATCTCATGTACGTTCAGGACTGTATTATCTGCATGGACCAACTGTCCAACCCATCTGGCTACGAGACACCATCCACAGAGGAGGGAGGCCAGAGCATCCAGCCAGACACTGTGGGAAAATTCATCAAATGTGGGCACACCCTGCATATGCTCTGCATGCTGGCCATGTACAACAATGGAACAAAGGTAAGGGGCTTTTATCAGCAGTGTAGCCTCTGATCTGAAGGACGAAAATGACCAATGGTTTTTATTTAATCTTTATTTAACCAAAAACCTGAGATTAAAAACATCTTTAAAAGAGTGTCCTGCCCAAGAGAGACAGCAGTACAGTCAGAAGTTGCATAAATTAAACCCCCCACCTCACAGGAACCCAGAGGAGTTTAAAAAAAAACCCACACCCATAGATTACCTTATATGTTCGCCCCAGCTTTATCTCGGCTCAGTGTGAAAACCTCTAATGGATTTGGCACTAGTTTATGGGCGTGCTAATTTCTCTCTATCACCAGGCGTGTTGGTAGCTACATCTGTCATCATGTGGCCACAGACATGTAGTGACAGCGGTTTGGGGGAGTAGAGCAGCATCACCAACATTTGCAACATTTGTAACATCACCAACAAAACAATTTCCCAACTGGTGTTGATTCTGCTGAGGCCCAAGATGGAAAGATGCCGACTGTAAGAGTCTGTAAGTGTGACGGCCAGGAAGCCGGTCCTGGCTACAGCACTAGCGCCTCTGCCATGTTTGTTTCAGGTCATTTCAAATGCAGATATGTGGAATAGCATTTAGGAAACGGATTAATTTCTACTTCAGAGAAAAATACCCTGAAACAAAGTCTATAAGTTTGATGTTTGTACTTTTAAACAACTGCCCACATTGATGATGATCAAACATGACCAGCAGCTCTAAATCTAAAAACAGTTTATCAGTTTATCAACACATTTTAAAATAAGGTTTTTTTTCCGCCACAAAAAGAATAATTGGTGATTAATTTTCTCTTGATTGACCATCCGACTCATTTACTACTCATTGATTGCACCTTCAAACTTGCTCTTGCATCATAATCCACTCATGAGGAAGTTGTTAAGTGTTTCTGCTTGTTTGTACTGATGGTTTGGTTGACGTGGCTCTCTGGTGTCTCCTCCTCTTCCTCCTCCTCAGGATGGCAGCTTGCAGTGCCCCTCGTGTAAGACAATCTACGGCGAGAAGACGGGCACCCAGCCAAAAGGCAAGATGGAAATATACAGCATCGCGCAGTCGCTGCCAGGCCACCCAGACTGCGGCACCATCCAGATAATCTATAGCATACCACCCGGCATACAGGTACTGCTGCTGGTGCTTCTGTTTCTCTCAGCTGCTCCTTCTCTGCCTCCATCTCACCCTCCACCCCAACCCTCTGCATGTCCTCCTTCGCTACATCCATGAATCTTCTCTGAGGTTTTCCTCTTTTCCTCCCCAATCATCATCCTCTGTTCAGTATATCCACTGTCCCCCATTTGCACGTCCCACGTGTCTCAGCCCGAGCTGTCCCTCTGATGTACTCACTCCTAATCCTCTCCCTTCTGGTCTCCAAGCAAAAATCTCCTGATCTCCAACTCTGCCACCTCCACCTCCTGTTATTTTGTCGGCTACATCATCTCCAAGCCATACATCAGAGCAGATCCTCACCAGCTGAAAAAACATGTTCAGGCAGATTGTTCAGATACTGGACACGATCTGCTGTTGCTAGACTTGACAGGCTGTCAGAATTGATAGCACAGATTCATCTGCTGTCCCTGGAGAAAAGAAGCTCCTGGAATAGTAAAAAGGAACCAGAATCATAGAAACTTGTACTTTAGAAGTACACCAGTTACTGATGTTATAAAATGTTACAATAACAAGACAAAAAACTCCTGCAACAACTCCATTGTCAGAACAACCTCGATGTGGGCCATGATCACAAGTTCGCAGAGAGCTGGGGAAAAAGGAGGAAAGACCGTCTTTCTGTTGTGTCTTGACGAATTTTCCTCAGTTTCATATTAGAAGCAGAAAGATGAGGATAATCTCAAATTCAGGAGTGTTTTTGTATGTTTGTCTGTGTCTGTGCCAGCACATTTGGACATCTAATTAGAGGATGACTGGAAGAAAAACTGTTGCCTGGACGACAGCTTGTTCACCAACTACTTTCTAAAGTAGTTTAACAGACTGATGCTCGGGCTTAGCTGCTAAAGAGCCTTTTCCTGTATGCTGTTGTGAACGGCTCAGAGTTAGTTCCTCCTTTTATTACAGCGTTTTAGGAAAGAAAGCCCAATTTCGTTCCAATTTCTTCTGTCTGTAAATCTGACTTTTATGTTTTTATTTATTTTCTAACCTCCACATACACAGCCGGCCTGAAGTTGTAAGCACTTAAATGTGGTTTGTATCGATCTGTTGGTTTACTGTTAACAATCTGCAAAATCTTTGATGAGATTATCCGACTGTTCTGACCTCTCTCTCTCTCTCTGTCGTAATAAGCTTTATAACTTAACATCAGTCACTTTGTGTCCTCGTCACCAGGGTCCCGAGCATCCCAACCCAGGCCAGCCGTACACCTGTAGAGGCTTCCCTCGCTTCTGTTTCCTGCCAGACAACGACAAGGGCAGAAAGGTAAGAACATCGACTTGCCGGCACTCGACAGGCGAACGTCATCTACCCAAACATTGGCGTAGTGCTCCATGAGGACTCCAGCGCGCTGTTATCATTAATGTAGTGCTCATTTATAGGGCAGTGCTGTTTTCATGGTGCATCAGTGGCTCATGCCGTGTTCACTGGTAACCACAGTCATACTCTTTAGAGTCTATAAATAATCTCTTATGTAATTCGCTAATGGAAAATTGGATTAAATTATTCCAGTTGTAGTTTATCTGTGCCGCCCCGCAGACTCATTTCCAGCAGCAGACGCTGGCGGGTGAGCGCTGCCTGCACTGCATGGATGTGAGATCATGAAAATATTCCCACGTCGGGGACACAGTCGGTGTTTCAGTGCGGTAAACAGTGATCGATAGTGAGCGCAGTTCACCTCCTTAATGTTTTAGTTTCCCGTTTCTAGTGGCAGCTGCTGCAGCTGTGAGCGCAGACAGCAGGGATCCCGTGTGCCGAGGCTGTAGTGCTGACCGTCCTTTGTGGCTCCTTCACATTAGCGAATTTCATACACAAAACAAAATCTGTAATAAAATGCTCACTCTGAATTTGTTAAAAGTAACATGTTCCCCAAAAGATCAACTTCCTCACCTGAGCAGACCAAACTGCTACAGTTTTAGAGTCAAAACATTTTTTATATTTTCTTACTGTAGGCTCTCTGCTACAGTTCATGACCTCCATGATGTATTTGGGTTTCATGCCATAATGAAATGCATGGATGGATTAAGGTCTGGACTGCAGTGAGACCAGTCTGCTTGCAGATAATTAAATAAGCCAAGAATGAAAAGAAGGTAAAAGTTAGAGACCCTACAATAATACGGAGAAAACCCCCAACAATTAGACAACCCCCTGTCTGGTCTTTAAGTCTGACATCATTAGCTGTTTCATGGTCCAAACTCCGCTTCAGGTCCCAAAGTCAAAGGAACACTGGAGCATCACAAAGACTTACAAACTGTCTAAATTATTTCATCTTTAATAAAATGATCAGTGTTGCTGCTTTACCAGGTGTAACAATTAAGTTTAACATCAAGGCATCGATGAAAACAGAATTTTCAGGAAGTTAGCTCACTAGTTTCCATCTGAAGGTGATATATCATGTTCTGACTGAGGGATTTCTGAAAAATTTAAATGAACAGCTCTGCTATCACTGCCCAACATGAATGAAGACAGAAAACTAAACAGCAGTGACGTTTGTAGGGTTACTGAAGTTGGACTACCTGGAATTTAATGTTGTGCTACGTGATCGCTAGCGACACAGCTATGTTAGCATAACGTAAACACGGTGAAGCTGGAGGATTAACGCTAACTTTTTCCACTCGATAAAAGTTAACACGAGGGTTCCTGATGGTTAGGGACAAATGCAATCACATGGCAGGATGCTGTAAACAGACCAAACTTCAGTCAGGAGAACAACTGAGATAATCTATCCACAGTACGAGGTTAGTCATTAATATACTGCTGCATGGGCTGGGCTGGAGTTACATCATAAGGGTTTAAAAACTGCGCTTTAAAACGTGCTGCCGATGAATAATGGTAAATAAAACCGAGAGAGGCCGACAGTTATCACCGACTTTTTTTTCTTTTTAGGGACTTGTTCAGATTAAATAGAACAAAATACAAAGCATTAAAACATGTTAAAAACACAACAGCCTTAATAAATGCAGAGTAGTTTGGACCTGGAAGCAGGATTCATACGTCATCACTTAAAGATCAGATGAGCAAGCACTTGGCAACAGTGGGAAAGAAAAACTCCGTTTTAACAGGACGACACCTCTTGCAGAACCAGGCTCATCTTAAATTATTGAACACTTGTTTAATTGAGCTGTGAACTATTCAGTCACTCAAACAAAAGTAACAAATCTATATTTTAAAGGCTGGAAAACGATGAGATGATAAATTTCAAATCCAGCCGTGTTTCACAAGCACTCCTTGTGTTTCTGCCATAAAGGTCCTTGAGCTGCTGAAGGTGGCGTGGATGCGGCGTCTCATCTTCACCGTGGGAACGTCCAGCACCACCGGAGAGCCCGACACAGTGGTGTGGAATGGCATCCACCACAAAACCGAGATGATGTCCAACTTGTCGGGCCACGGCTACCCCGACCCCAACTATTTGGACAATGTTCTGTCTGAGCTGGCCTCTCAGGGCGTGACAGAGGACTGCCTCAAACCCCCAGGAAGCGGCAGCGGCGCCAGCTAGGCCTCGGCTCCGAGCTTCGCACGCTTCCACTCACCGCTAACCCACCGAGCGTTAACCCTCCTGAATCCACTGCTCTGTGCCCAGGTGGACCTCCTGCAACATCTGTGTGTTAATAAATTCATGTCAGCGTCCGCCCAAACCTCATGGAGTGAGCGAAGGGAGGAAAAGTGAGCTAAATAAAAGCCTTGAATCTTCTTTGAGAGGAGACGCAGTTGGTTTATCTGCTGAGAATTGTTTGGTTGCGTCATATGTTACAGGAGATTGGACTCAGATAAAAAAAACAAGAAAAAAGCGGCAGGGCTCCACTGACTGAGCCCTCCATCAAACCTCCATCAGCTGGAGGTTCGTTCTGTTTATTTGTTCGTCCGTTTGTTTGTTTTATTCTCTACTTTTTCTCATCAAGCCTCATCTATATCCCCTCGTTCGCTTTCCATGAGAATGGGAGCTTACGCTGGGGATAAAAAGTCTCACAAGCACTTTAGTTCTGACGCTGCATTTAGCTGGCAAGATGTGCGATCTCCCCATAAAGGGCAATTCTCCTTCTTCTTCTGTTGTTTTTAAATTGGTAACTAATGCCGTCAAAGTGTTTCTGCTGAAAACGTTCGCGTTTAGCTCAGCGACATGGACACCTCTCATAGCAAACTCCGTATTGATGAGAAGAGGCAATATTTACTGTTGTAAATATATCTAAGAAAAAAAAAAGAATTAGACAAAAATATGTTTAAAAAAACATTAACACTACTTCTGATCTGACCGTGATATATTTAACACAATTTGATGAGCAGAAGCACTCACAACAGTCTGATTTTACTTTTCATTTTATTTTTTATTTCCGGATGTGCAGAACCTACAGGTAAGGTTGTAACCTACAGTTAGGTTCGCTCACTTAAATGTTTTACAGTTTGTGTTGCCGTGTGTGACACGGGGACAAGGTGTATAGCTCCCCGACGACCTCAGTTCTCCCATCCAGACAGGTGTAAACGGCTGCCGAGATGAAACAAAAAAACAAACAACGGCTCTGGATGAGAACATTTTTAGTGTGACAATCAAGGTCATCGGACTCGTCTCGATTTTAAAGAAAAAAAGATCCCGCGGGTTGCCGCCTCCTGTATTCACTTGCATTATTCTGCTCACAGTACTGCAGTACAGTCGCTCAACTCAGTCTTGACATGTATACAAACAACAACCAGAAAAAATGGGGGAAAAAAAATATCTGCAATAAAGACATAATGCAAAACAAGCCCTGATTCATCTCTTGTATCCGAGTATCTGTTTGAGCTGACGAAGCTTCAGTCTGCAGGGTAGTGTTGCAGTTTTTGTACTTTAAGGTGCTTCAGGTCCTTGTATGCGACCCCGCCAATTAGCTGCTGTATGACCACTCGAGGGCGATCATCATCGCTAATGGCTCTCAATGCATGGCTCCCTGAAGCATTATTGATTGGCCGTCATCTCGACAGGCACCTAATCCCGTCCAGAGAGGGCAGAAAGAAGATGAAGGTGGGAGATGTCTGATGGTGCTGTAGGTGGTCACAGTAAAACACATTATCCTGAGTATTTGCTTTACTTCTGTCTGTTGTGGTGAAACGACAGCTGGGTTTCCTTTGTAGGGAGTGTGGCCTCAGCACATGTGGAGGAGCTCCTCCAATTAAAGGGAACCAGCTGAGGTGGTTCTGGTATCTGACTAGGACACGTCAGGGATTGCAGGGATGGACGTCCATCAAGTCTGCATACATCAGCCAAGCAAAACGAAGAGTCTCCAAACATCAAAGAGTGAACAGGTAATGGTTCTTTGGCAACGCTTATCACCTTGACTTCCTTATCTTTAGCCTTCAAAGAGAAAAGCTGCACCTGGTAAAGATGCAGAGCTGCAATAAAATGAGTCTGTGTATCAGCAGCTTCTCCGTTGCCATGACGATGAAATTCCAGCCTGAGCACCTCTTCAATCATTTGAGGATACAGAATAATGTAGATGAGGATCTCAGGTTTTTCATTTTGTAGCTGAAGTCTGTGAAGTTAAACTGCCATCATTACTTTATACACTGTTAAAAAACAATTAAAGCAACACTTAAATCAGTATAGCATCAGGTGAGTTAAGTAACAGACTGGTCTGCTTTAAAAGTAGATTCTATCACCACATGTCATCCCCATAAACTTTGACATGAATTTCTAAAAAGAAGCCAGTGAAACTCTTTAAAAAAAATTACTATTTTTAAAAATTAGTTGATCTCTTAAATTGTAAGAAAAACATGTAAAGTTGCAGAGCTGTAGCTCATTGATTGTCCTGTCAGGAAATTATATTTTATTTATTTTTACAGTGTATCCATTGTTAAAAAACAAAAAAAAGGGGGGGAGATGACATTTTCTGTCATTTAAATTTTTTATCTATTACCTAAAAACTTTGGTGTATCACGGGGGAGATCTTTATCAGTAAAGATAAAGCTGTAAAACTTGTGAAAATACAGTTAAAAGTTTTCCACAGCTTTTCAGTAGGGCCGGATTAGAGTCTTTGCTGAGCTGATTCTGGCCCTCAGCCCTTATGTTTGACACCCATAATCTAAACCAGGGGTATCCAACTCCAGGCCTTGAGGGCCGGTGTCCTGCAGGTTTTAGATATCATCCTGAGTCAACACACCTGAATCACATGATTAGTTCATTACCAGGCTTCTGGAGAACTTCATTACATGTCGAGGAGGTCATTTAGCCATTTAAATCAGCTGTGTGGGATCAAGGACACCGGCCCTCGAGGCCTGGAGTTCGACGCCCCGATCTAAACTGTGTTAAAATACCACCCCCTGGTGGTGACATTTATATATAAAGTTGCAGAAGGAAATTACATAAAGTACCTTTAAAGCTCAGTGGGGATGTAAAACCTTTATCCACCTAACCCCTCTCCCCCCCTCCCCCTGTTTAACTCCAGACACTGGCTCAATGTGTTCTGATCAGATTCCACTGACTGGTCTAAACAAGAAACTCTCCCAGTTATGAAGAAATATTAGGCATGGGTCAAGTAGAGGTGAGGTGCCTGCATTAGGCACAGTTGTGGCATGAGTTCAGGTTTATTAATAGGCTTAAACACGGGCCAACTTTAGGGCTTAAACTTGGCCCTGGGTATGAAATGGTGCAGGTTATTACCGGTCCTGGGTCACCACATGCTGCTAAGAAACCAAGCCAGCCCCCTCCTGTTACAACATCTGCCATGACTTTTTGAGTCAGACATAACTCGGTCCCAGTCACCCAATCCCACGACTCCTCATTCCACTGAGAAGAGCTAAAAAGAAACACAAATACGGATCTCTGTTTTCTAGTTGTGACTCTATGCTCCCATCATTCATAGCAAGAAGCTGTTAAACAAGAAGTGCTTTCAAAGCCTTTAGGACATAGCTGCCGAGGAGTCTTTATGTATGCCCTGTGTGTTCAGTGCACTGCTCGGTGCCTTCTGAGCAGTTTTAGTTATCTAGCTGCAGAGCACGAACCCATTGCTTCCTGCTAAATAAATGTTCCTTTAACCACTCAAACATTTATTTCTAGTGGAAATGTTAAGAGGAGAACATGACCGCTTGGCAGGGTATTTCACTTTGACTCGGTCTTAATGGACTCTTAAGTGCACAGAAGTGCTTTTTTGCGTTTAAGTTACCTGCAGCAAGCAGAGAATTATGGATAGCAACAATAACGTCCTGTGTTTCCCTGCCAAGAAGGTTAGGTTTTTGCTGCTGTGAGTCAGTTTGTCTTTTTTTAGCAGGATGAGGTGAAAACTACTGGGGCACATTTTTGTGAAGGCTGGTGGATAAGTGCAGAGTACTGAAAGGAATATGGAAGACAGGAGGCAGCGACCTCTCCGGGTGAACAGTGAAGCCAACAGTTGGACACAACTACAGTTCCTGGAGTGGCCACTTGAGGCAGGCTGCAGAGGTGAGCCAATCTCCATGGACTTTCATGTTAAATTGACCGACTTTAGACCTGAAATACATGTTTACAGCTCAGTATGAAGAGAAATCTTTTACTGCTGTGTACAGATTCCTTTGATTAACTGAGTTTGGGGAGAAATCTCAAATGTTCCCAATATTTGGGATTTCACTCCTAATTTTACGACAAAGTTGGGTCACCTCTTTTTTACAGTCTCTAACAGACTTTGCACACATCCAATTACAGCATCAGGAAAGCTTTTAGAGGGAGGTGGAATGGTGCTGCTATAAGATTAGTATTTAAAGGCTCTTTTAAAGTTCCTATCCATAGCTCCACTACATCTTAGTGGACCTATGGATCGGATGCTGTCTTTTTGTAGTCCCAATAGATTTCACAGCTTTGAACATTCAAGGATTTTGCAGTGAACGAGCTTGTTGTGTCCGGCTTATGCAGGAAATAATAAAGAAGGGAG
Source organism: Oreochromis niloticus (assembly GCF_001858045.2). Taxonomy (NCBI): domain Eukaryota; kingdom Metazoa; phylum Chordata; class Actinopteri; order Cichliformes; family Cichlidae; genus Oreochromis; species Oreochromis niloticus. The sequence continues at coordinate 27,678,894 of NC_031975.2, forward strand.
AGCCACACAACAACAGCTTCCACCAAGCCAATTTATTAATCATAAACTGAGAAAAAGGAGAAAATAAAACTGGTGCTAACCTAGAACCAACATGCAATTTAAAATAGGGATGATACACAATTAGAAAAAAAAGAAAGCCCAAATTGGCTGCCTGAAAGGTACCAGCCTTCCAGGAGGAGAGAGAGCCATGTTGGAAGGAAACGAGCTTAAATAAGCTCCAGGTGAAGTCCATCCATCAATCCATCCTCTTCTGCTTATCCAGTTCAGGTTCATGGGGGTTAGAGCCTATCTCAGCTGGCCCATAGGGCGAGAGGCGGAGTATACCCTGGACAGATGGCCAGTCTGTCTGGTGACATCATTTCCTGTTTTAGATGGGAGCAGCTCTTAATTAGCACCTGAAAAGGAGGAAGCAAAGCAGGCCTTCCAACCAGTACTGACAAAACCAGTGCTGTCACAGTCCCAGAACTAAATACATAACAGCAAATGTGGGAAACTAAACGATGTGCTAAACTACAAACTCCAACATTCCTAGTAAATAATGTTTATTTACTAATGACTGACATGTTTTCAGCCATATGTACTACTGTGGCTTTCAGTGACTTCCGAGGCCATTTTATCCCACATTCATGGAGTTGTACTGGGGTACAGTAAAAATAATGAAAATCATTATTTTCATTATCCTTGATTTACGACGTCCTAAATCAAGGATGGAGATATTATTTGTGAATAAATAAGGCCGCTTAAATGAGAACTTTGAGTGGTAAATATGACTATATCATTATTTATAATAGAAATATCCATGGGCCTTACTGAGCTATTAAACTTAATACTGATAGATGAATTTTTGTCTACTGAGTAAATAGTATAAACTTATCATTTACAAATAAAATTCCTTCAACATTCACTGGCTCAAAATCAGTTTGTTTGTTTTTTGTTGTGTGAAAATAGCCAATAGTCATGATGAGCAGCAGCTTCTTCTTCATTTTTAATTGTGCACATACAGATTTGAATAATTGTTTCAATAGATTTGTGTAAAGTCTGGACTCAAAAAGACCTCCTGTAGATCACCCATCCATCAGTTCTTGTCTCAGCTGATTCACTGCTGCCTGTGAGGCTGATTTTAGGTGAGAGGTGGGGTACACGCTGGTCTGGCTGCCAGTCTGCTGCAGGCGGTGACAGTTCCAGAGTCTGCTGGGACCCCTCCAACCAGCATTCATCACAGTTATGTTATGAATAATAATAACAGTCCCCTAAAATGACAGGTAAAACATTACTTAAGGAAACAGCAGAAACCATGTTTATTTTGGTAACAATGGCCGAGACAAAGTGGCTGGTCATGAAGTGTTAATGCTCTAACTACCAGTGTCTGCGCTTTCAGCCGACATTAAACCAAAAACCCATCTGCTGATTGTTCAGACTCTGAGTCCTGGCTGCTTGTACTTGTGTTAAACATCCAAGTAAAACAAAGAAATGTTAAGCATGGCACGCTAAGCTAAGCATCTTACAGCTGTTCTAGACAAAGACAGCATTCTTAACATTTCAGCCTGGCTTTCATAGAGCTCATTCCCCTAAAACAGTTCTTTTTACAGTGTCCAATAACATTTTGATGCAAAGTGAAGCATGGGAATGCTCTATTCTGCTGAAGGTAGCTCATCATGCATAATCTGATAACCTAAAAGCAGAAGTCAGGTCTGAGATACTGGGTGAGTGTCTGCTTTGGAGTGGTTCTCTTCATCTGTCTGAACAATCCCGTTCTGTGGCTGCCTCAAAGTTCAGATACACTTCTTGCCTATGGTGTGCCACAGGGTTCTGTTTTGGGGCCTTTATCGTTTCTGTTATTTCTGCTCCCTCTTCAGCACATTTGGAGGACTTTTAAGTTTATTTCTTATCACTTCTACGCAGATGACATTCAGACAACTGAATGTCATCTGCGTCAAGCCTACAGTTACATATTATAAGCCTAGCACAAGTTAGCAGACAGTCTTCTCCGACTCAATAAAAAACAAAAGCCCTCGTTTGGGCCCTGACAGATTTTGCCTAATGGAAATTTTAGGTCCCCTTGCCACTTTTCTTAAATGTTCGATCAAGAACTTTGCAAGCTCACATTAAATCTCTGGCTCTCTCATGGTTTTATCAGTTAAAAACATTGCCAAGTTGACTTCCACTGTGTCATACTCTGAATTGAAAATTATAATTTATGCCTTTGTCACGTTTGAATTATTGTAATTCTGTTAAAAAACATGTTTTTGACCTTTTGTTTTTATGCTCCAGCAGGTTTGTTCTGTAACACTTTGTGATATTTATCTTGAAAGGTACAATATAAATACAAATTTTGCTTACTTGCTAGCAATAGTTACAATATTCAGGTTCCTGCCCTTGACATTTAAGCCTAGACTAACAGCTTTTAGTTATTTGTCATTATATTTAATCCTCATTATGGGCTCAACTCACCACAGTCTTGTTTTTTACACTCCTTTTAATTTTTAAAAAGTTGACCCCCCCCCCCCCCCCCCGCCCCGCCGGCCTACACCAAAATAAAGTACTACAAAATGAAAGTGCAAGGCAACACATTTTATTTCAAAGGCCTAATTGGCGTTAAGGTACAGCATATTAAATATTGTTAGTCCAGAGACAGTCATCGCAGAATAACATACCATTCTTTTCTTTACATGATACATTCAGGCTGACTTAAAATGACAATATTTTACAAATTGTTAATGTAGTGCTAACATAAAAAAGGCTGTTTACCGAGTGTCTCGTTTTCAATGCGAGCAGAGGTTTTCCCTGCTCCGTGGGGCAGACTCTGAGTCCATTTTGTCTCCTTTAATTTCTAAAATCTTGCCGTCACCCCAACACCCAATTAAGACACTTCATTTTCATCTGGTTTTCAGCGGTTACCTGTAGTTACTGAGTGCTAGTAGCATCTGTTAGTGTTGTGATAGTTCCTCGAAGAGCTGTGTAACAGAATAATATATTTTACATCCCTGCACATAATGTTATATTTTAATAATAAATATAATAAATAAAAAGTACAAATATCTGAATAATATGGAACCATATCATTATGAAAGACATTTTCTGTCAGTAATACATTGCAACCAAATGCTGGAAAACAACAGCATGACTCATTTTATAAAACGCAAGGGCAAATAACACGACGTTGGTAATATTTGCAGTTTGTAAAAAAAACAACAATATTACTGTTGCGACCAGCTGATAGCAGTCCCGTCGAGCCGACATCTGCCCTGCAACGTTTCGCACATACATTCTGTTGTTCCTCAACACTCGGGGCATCATTCTCAGAGTCAAACCTGCAGCTCTCTGTATTCAGTCTGGAGAGATTGTTGGGTTGTAGCACTCTGGTAAAGTGTTAGTGTTGCACTGTGGAAGAGTGGCGAGTGTTGACAAACTCCTCCTTGAATCCCTTTGCTGCCGCCCTGGTTCCTCCTTCAGTAATTGACTTTTCCGGGAACCTGCACGTTCACTCCACTGTAGTCCACCATGTACATGGGCCACTGCTGCAGGGAAGAAGCATAATGGCGGAGAAAATGATTTCATTACTGCAAAATGTTGCTGACCTTGCCTCTAAACCTGTTTTAATATTACATTTCAGTACTTACAGTTGAACACACAGTCATCTACTGCAGTTTAAGGCGTTTAATCAATTATTTTCCCCCTAAAGTTAAAACTTACAAAAATGCAATCTAACCCCGACTCCATCAGCGACCGGGGTTTCCTGCCTCTCTCACTCATTATCTTTTGGCTCTTTTCTAAATTATCCAATTTATGCCAGCTCTCTGGTTTGCTTGGCCTGCCCATTTGTATGGAGGTATCACCACAGATGAAGGATGTTCCTGGAGAGTAATTTACTAGTCTTTTAAACGACAGAGGGAGAAAGAAGAAGAAAACTAGTGGACTAGTCTAAAAGACAGGAAACACCCTGGCAACCACTCCTCAGCCTCCGAGCAGACACACCTATGGTATCCTAAGTCATCTTGTTTTGAAGTTATCGCATTAAGAAGATTGAGAAAACGTGACCTGACACATGAACTTGCCACCCTCCCTATGGGGAGATGACCATCAGCCTTTTACTGATCTGATATTAGATGTCCTTTAACCCAATAAGGCGAAGTGTATCATATTTGACCCATGAGTTTTGAGACTTCTACATCATCATCCCCTTAAATAATTTTATTTGTTTAAAATAAACAAGCTACGAGGAATAAATTATAGAAAAATGTGGGATGTAACAAAAATGATACAAATTAATGGGTACAATAAGGTTACACCCCCCCCCCAAAAAAAATCAATAAAAAAAACACCAACAGTGCCATCTTTGCCTTCTCCAGTTGACAGCTCCTCCCCTCACTAGCAGCTGAACACACCAACAGTCTGTGAGCTGGCGTAGCATGCTAAATTTTGCATATGAAGCAAAATGCCAGGGAAAGGCCGAGGATGCAGATAAGCCTGCATGCAAACAAGACAACCAAGTGGTGGCAATGAAGCTGAAACAACCTTTGCAAAGCATCGTAAACGCCGACATCCTGGTCTTTGAGGGATTTGAGAGGTCAGTAAAAGTTCCTGGTACAATGACACTGAACCATTAAACAGTCACCACATCATTTAACTGTTCCCTGGTTGCCACATTATCCATTTGTTCAGTTATCATTGTACCATTGTGCTTATGGCTAGTTAATGTGTGAGCTGTGACATTAACAGGGAGCATCAGTTTAACTATTTGTGTCTAAATAGTGTGTTGGTTCTAAAACATCCATTCATTCACTTCCGCTTATCCTTTTCAGGGTCACGGGGGGCGCTGGAGCCTATCCCAGCTGTCTCAGGGCGAGAGGCAGGGTACACCCTGGACAGGTCGCCAGTCTGTCACAGGGCTAACACACAGAGACAGACAATCGCACTCACACTCACTCCCGCATTCACACCTATCCCCACAAGCTGCATGTCTTTGGACTGTGGGAGGAAGCCGGAGTACCCGGAGGGAACCCACGCAAACACGGGGAGAACATGCAAACTCCACACAGAAAGACCCCGGCCTGATGGTGGAATTGAACCTTCTTGCTGTGCGGCCACAGTGCTAACCACCGTGCCACCGTGCTTTCTAAAACATCTACCAGACATTAAACAGAAACAGTGGCAGCTCACAAACTCTAGCTGGTAAATATGCTGCCAAGTCACCAGAAGCACAGAAAACAAGCAGAGCTGTAGCTCTCGCAGTTATACATGAAGCCCACATGGAAGTTCAACGAGAAACTCCTGTCCTGATTCCTGCTGCCAGGATTTTGTTCTGTTATGATGGATCATTGAAGTTTTCCCCGTTTTCCTGGTTATCAGTATTGAGTTTGAAACTTTACATCCTGACATCCCTGGATACAGCGTGGCTAACGTTAGCAGTGCTAGCTGCCTTCCTTCCTTTCTTCCTTGTAGGCGCGCGTTAACACATCGTGTCGTCAGAGTCAGTGACACGGCCGATATATAACCGCTCATTTTCTCAGTCAGTCCTGAATAACTGCGCCGCTTACCTTCCACTTTGCTAAAACCGCTACTATAAACCTACCTGTCACAGAAGAGAGGCGTTGCCACCTGTCGGGACTGGTGATGGCTGCAGTTACGTGTCAGAGGCTGCTGTCTGACAGCAGCTAAATGCTCCACACACACTGCACTTAAGCTGATACGCATTCTGTTTTACTTGAGTTTCTCTGACTGATCGAAGCTCCAGTTAACTCGAGATAAAGGTGGCCTTCTCTATAAACTATATTTTTGCCCTAACAGCAGGCCAGCATGCTGTAGCTCTGAAATCAAAGTGTATTTAAGGTTTTTTAAGAGTCTTTAAGGACCTGTGTGAGTAAGAACAGAAGAATAAAGATGTCCTAGTATTCATCGATTAGCTTATGATTTCATATGGTGAAGAAAATATATATTTCATTTAATGTACCATCACTGGAATCTGATTGCTTGATATTCCCAGGTCAGAGGAGGCAGGCACTTGGTTGCTCTCCTGGACTCTCTTGCGTTTCCGTCGATTAGTGGAGGCGTCTGTTCCTACTGAAGGCACAAAGCAAAGGCTTTTACTCTGGAGGCACACGCAGCACAGAAAGCTTCACCTCCATCAACAGGAGGTTGTTTTTGTAACACTTACCTGTGTTACAAGCTTGGCTACAGATTTCTGCAAAAGGTCTGAACAGGAGAGAGAAAAGGCCGGGTCATTTTAGGTGATGTAGCTGCTTTTTTGTTTCTTTAAAGATACAATCTGTTTTTTTGTAACTATAAAAAACATTCCGGAATTCTAATTAGCCTTCTATTCTGACTGCACTTACTTGATACCTAGAAAAAAAAAAATCCCTGAATTGTGCACGATTTAAAGCTTTGCCTTCATTCTTTCATCATAGCTTAACTGCTTGGATGTCAAAATGTTGTTTTCTATTTAATTTTATTTACATTTGCTGAGGAAGATTTATTCTTTGACATCTTAGAGGCTGGATTTAAATCCAAAGCATAAATAAACCATAATGAGCTTAACTGCCGAGAAGCAAAACCCTAAATTCCTGCTGAAATGTACGGTACGGTGACGGCTAGCGCTGCTGAACATTCCGGTGTCGCTGCACTCACTGTAGCTGGCTCTTGATGTTGAATGTTATTTTATCTGCGGCTTGAAGGATTTTCTCCAGGCACACGATGTCGTAGGTGTTTGGGTTTCGGAAAGGGATTTCGTCTGGAAGGCCACTAACTTCTATAGACTCTGGACTGCCGCGGATTAGCTTGTACGGGACCACGACGGAGCGATCTAAGCCCAGAGCCTCACCTAAACACAGAACAAACAACAACAGCACGATCAGTGTTACAGCTTTTCTTTTCCTGTGAAAAATAAGAAGCATGCAGGCACATGTTTTCACATGAATAAAGAAAACTCATGCCTGTAACTGACATACTGTAGGTATGAAACATGTGCATAGAAATGCAGGGATCTTCGTTCATTTTGATAACAGCAGCTAAATGTTCTTAAGCAGAGGTGCAGGTGCAGCATTATTACCCTTTGAGATATTTTATTAAGACCTGAACAAAGGTGGAACTTCATACACTGCGATCATTACAGTAAGATGTTAGCAACCAAAGCGTGTGCTGGCCTGGCTGAGGAAGAAGATGTGAGTTTGTCTGTTCCCATGATCGCTGACTGCAGTTGCTGTCCGTGGTGCTGATTCAAAGCTGGATAGATCCTACAGCTGTTACTGATTAGTGCTACATGATAATATTTTATAACTTAAATTTGTTTGCGTGTTTGTGTGACTGAGAACAAGAGGTAATGTGTTTCCTCGAGCACTGTGTGGTGGTAAAGGCCCAAAATGAAAAAACGTATCTGCCCCGGGGCCTATCGCAGAGCTGTTTACTCCTGTGGTCCTCAATAAATAAGAAGTAAAAATGCTGAAATTTGTTAGGTGCACAACAATTCAACATGTGATGTTTTTCTTTGCCACACAAACTAAAATTAATCAGTTGGCACTATATCTCTCTATAGACACCACTTTGATAAGAGGTTTTCATTGTTTACCGTGGAGACTTTCCACCCGTGGACCCCATGCATGTGAAAATGTTGTATTTTTAAGGCACTGATGTGATTTTAGTGCCAACCACCGTTTTTTTTTTGTTTGTTTTTTTTTTGTTTTTTTCCCTTTCAGGCTTCTGTACTGAATTGTGTGAAGGCTGTACTGAAATTGCTCCACAAAATTTCACAGCCACGTTTCATGAGTGAAATTTGAGGCATGCATTTATAAGACTTGCCCCTAATTCAAAAAGGAGGACGAAAATTCTGGATTTAAAATGACCCATTCTCACCATTTCCAGGCACACATCTTACTTACAGTGGTATGCAAAAGTTTGGGCACCCCTGATAATTTTCATGATTTTTCTTCATAAATCATTGGTTGTTTGGATCAGCAATTTCATTTAAATATATCATATAGTAGACGAACACAATGATATTTGAGAAGTGAAATGAAGTTTATAGGATTTACAGAAAGTGTGTAATAGTTACTTAAACTAAATTAGGCAGGTGCATAAATTTGGGCACCCTTGTCATTTTATTGATTTAAATAATTTAGCACTAATTATTGGAACACAAAATTTGTTTGGTAAGCTCACTAAGCCTTGACCTACATACACAGGTGAATCCAATCATGAGAAAGGGTATTTAAGGTAGCCAACTGCAAGTTCTTTTCCTCTTTGCATCTTCTCTGAAGAGTGGCAACATGGGAGCCTCAAAACAACTCTGAAATGTCCTAAAAACAAAGATTGTTCAACATCATGGTTTAGGGGAAGGATACAAAAAGCTATCTCAGATATTTCAGCTGTCAGTTTCCACAGTTAGGAACACAGTGAGGAAATTAAAGACCACAGGCACAGTTCTGTTTAAGGCCCAAAGTGGCAGGTCAAGGAAAATCTTAGATAAGCAGAGACGAAGGATGGTGACAATTGTCACAGTCAACCCACAGACCAGCTCCAAAGACCTACAACATCAACTTGCTGCAGATGGTGTCACTGTGCATCGTTCAAATATTCAGCGCACTTTGCACAAGGAGATGCTGTATGGGAGAGTGATGCAGAAGAAGCCCTTTCTGCGCACATGCCACAGTGTCTCTTGAGGTATGCTAAAGCACATTTGGACAAGCCAGCTTCATTTTGGAATAAGGTGCTGTGGACTGATGAAACTAAAATTGAGTTATTTGGACATAACAAGAGGCGGTGTGCATGGTGGAAACAGAACACAGCATCCCAAGAAAAACACCTGCTACCCACAGTAAAATGTGGTGGCGGTTCCATCATGCTGTGGGGCTGTGTGGCCAGTGCAGGTACTGGGAATCTTGTTAAAGTTGAGGGTCGCATGGATTCCACTCAGTATCAGCAGATTCTTGAGAACAATGTTCAAGAATCAGTCACAAAGTTGAAGCTGCGCCAGGGCTGGATACTTCAACAAGACAACGGCCCTAAACACTGCTTAAAATCTACTAAGGCATTCATGCAGAGAAACAAGTACAATGTTCTGGAATGGCCATCTCACTCCCCAGACCTGAATATTATTGAAAATCTGTGGTGTGACTTAAAGCGGGCTATCCATGCTCGGAAACTATCAAACCTGACTGACCTGGAGATGTTTTGTAAGGAAGAGTGGTCCAAAATACCTTCAACCAGAATCCAAACTCTCATTGGAAGCTATAGGAAACGTTTAGAGGCTGTTATTTCTGCAAAAGGAGGATCTACTAAATATTGATGTAATTTTTCTGTTGGGGTGCCCAAATTTATGCACCTGCCTGATTTATTTTAAGTAACTATTACACACTTTCTGTAAATCCTTTAAACTTCATTTCACTTCTCAAATATCATTGTGTTCGTCTGCTATATGATATATTTAAATGAAATTGCTGATCCAAACAACCAATGATTTATGAAGAAAAATCATGAAAATTATCAGGGGTGCCCAAACTTTTGCATACCACTGTAGGAGGTTCGCCCTGAGCAATAAGGGACGTGTTGTTTTTCTCCTGTGTTGTGAGAATTAAACTGAACACGCCCACGACTTGGACCCATCATGCAGATAAAACTGGTTCATGGTAAAAAGGTTATCTGTCTTGTACAGATAACAACAGCTCCACGCTGCGGATCTATTTACCGTATTTCTTGTTGAAGAGTTCCTTGACTTGCTCTCGAAGGACTACTTTCTCCCCCATGCGGTTAATGTCGTCATCATCTGTCAGGAGGAGAGAATCGGTCACAGACAGCATTCAAAACAAAAGCAGCAGCATTTATAATGGATGCTATCAAAGCATTTTCTCCTCACCATTTATTGAAGCGTAGGCCTTCTTTAGTAAAGTGACTCGTCGAGGTGCTGATGAAGTTAACGAAAAATATGTTTAATAACATCAAATGTTGTTTGCTTGCTGCGTAATAAATCAGATGTTATGAAAGCAAAGCACAGTGTGCTCATACCTGGTTTTGGAATAAGTCCTTGAAATGGTCTGCATGCAACACAATGAAACAAGCACAATGAACAGAATTAACCAACATATATTTAAAGACAGTAATAAATATCCAAGCCATTAACTACAGGAAGGAAGACCGATAGACAGATATGGATCATATTTGATGAAAACATTTGAATTTGTGTATTTTGTAGCGTGTTATTTTTAGTTTAGCACCACAGATGAATATACTGGGAAAGTGCATCATCAGCATTTCTCACCTGGTGATGGTGAAGCTGATTTTGTCAGCGACCGCCAGGATCCTCTCCAGGTTCTGGGAGCCGAAGGTGCAGGGCTTCCTGAAGGGGATGCCGGGGGGAAGGCCCTCGATGATGACCGAGTCCGGGTTGTTCTTGATCCTTTTGTAAGGCACTTGGACGGGGTACTTGATGCCCAGTGCCTCCCCATACTTCCTGTTGAAGAGATCTTGGACCTGCTCTCGCAGCGTGTTGGCCAGGTCGATTCTGGACAGCTTGGACTCCAAGCACTCTGTTGACGAGAGGCCGAAGACGCTTTAAAATATATGTCGTCTGGCTTTCAATGTCAGCGAGCAGAGGCGATTCGTGTTTAAACGGTTAACGGCAAATCTAAGATGACCGATGCAGCTCGACCGTACCTGAGAATCCAGGTCTCTTGGATACAGCCGCAGTGTCCTCCGTTACTGGTGCTGTATCCTTGGCATCCAGCTCTTTGGAGAAAAACATTTAAAGGTTAAACTTTTGTCATCTTAAGACTTACTGAATGAAGCAAACATTAGGAGCTTTGTCACAAATAAAGAGGAGGCAGCTGCAGAAAAATCCCTGCAAGGACTTTCTGTTTTTCTTCAAAGGAGCCGTTTTAAAAATAGCCTGTGAACTGGATTTGACCTTAAAACTTCAACCGTGTATTGCAGAGGACTATACAAACATATCAAAATTTAACGCTGCATATGTGTGTGATCAGAGCAGAAAAAAATGAGACTGTGGTGGTTTGGATTAAAGATGCTGCTGATGAGAAAGTAAGTATAAAAAGAGACAAACCTGAATCACAGATAGGGATGGAAGGCATCTCTTGTTTTACCTGCTCGGTTAAGAGCTCGGGTCTAGAGATGAGCAAAAGATTGTGACAATATTTACAAATCAGAGAGCGAAAACTGAAATAACACACACACTTCTATGCACCGCTATACTCTCCAGATGACTTTCTATATATAATTATTTGTCACCTTTTGATAACAAACTGGATCTGACTGCTGGCAGCCAGGATCTTTCGTAGTTTGGCTGCTCCGAAACAGTTGGGTCTTCGGAGAGAGATTCCCTCTGGCAGCCCGGTTACATACAGATCCTCGGGGTACATCTGGAATTTGGAGTACGGCACCTTGGTTGGTTCAGGAAGGCCCAAGGCTTCAGCTGAAGAAGATGATAAGGAAAAACAAGCACAAAGCTTATTGATCTATTTCATTCAAGTCTTCTTATTCCAATTCATCTCATTTCTTTCCGTCTGTCTTCTGAAATCTGGGGAAAATTGCAAAAACACCAAACAGGGAAAGTTAGACAGATTTGTGTGACAGTTTTAACCAAGCAGCAATAAAGGAGCCAACATGAAAGTGTCGAGGTGCATCTCAAATGGCCATCTCTGCCTGGCTCGACAGTTTTGATCTCTGTGGCTAGTTTACGCCTTCTAACAGCTACAGAGAGAGGGTCACCTTTTACACAAGTACCCTTACTGAGGCTTAAGTGGGTGATACAGGCGGCTATAGCTGCGAGGAGTCGCTGAACTGGACCTCTTCCATTTGTAGAGTTTAACGCAGTTATCACACAAATATTATAGCAAGCTGTGCAGATTAATTACACTAACAAAGACTCCAAATGTTTGTGCATTTTTGAGTGAGTGAAATTTTCGTGCTACTCTGTTCTTAGAGTAACACAGACATATGAAAGATGGAAAGATGAAAGTTTATGGTTTTGTTCTCTAGTTCCAGGCCTTACTGAATACAACATGACTGCTACAATATGGGTTAAAAATTAAAAAAACAAAACAGAAAGCAAGTTTTATTTAAAAGCTTCTGATCGAAGTCCAAAAGAGTCAACACAAAAAGCCATGACAGTGACATTTATTTTGTAAATGATGGCCCCCATAATTCAAAGTCAACACGGGCAAAGCAGGATAAGCTTCGGGGGGCATCTGCACCGTCCCCTCCACTGTCCCCCTGTCACTCGGTCAGATCCGACCCTCGTTTGTCACACCGGCAAACTAAAAAGCTACACGGTCACATGGCTACACCCACGATGAGACAAATGTTGCGATAGCACCATCCATATTTCTAAACTCAAGGAAATCTATTATAAAACAGTCGATAGGTTCAAAAACTAAAATAAAAAAATAACAAAAACAAGCCGATTTTTAGCTCGTTTTCAGTCTCATGCTCACGTTGCTTTTCCAGACACATTAACCAGAACGTGACGTAGAAAGCTCATCCAGCTCACAGGTTATTGTAATGTGTGGATGGACAGGTGGATGCCTCGCCTCATCTGTCATGAGCTCATCAGTCCCTCAGCCGGCTGAACTAAAACCTTTTTAAACTAAGAACTGAAACTTTTCTTTGTATTTAAAGGGAATAAGAAGAACTCGTTAATAACTTTGAGCATTGCCGTGTTAAAATTCCCCATACGAACAAATACCCACACTCACTCTTAGCGCATGCATGTCTATGTTCAGAGAGTCGCTGGCGTGCTGTGACATGCCGCCTTCTAAAAGGCGACTAATGCTTTGTGTCTTTATGCTTTAACTCCTCTGATGTGAAAATGAGATTCTTCCTTTTCATGCTCCATCCTTTGCCCCACACTTAACAGATTCATTCTGATGTGCTGAATTATTGAAAACCTTAAATGTTCCAATATTAATATTCAGATAGATTTTAAAAGCTTAGATTTTAAATTGCTGTACACTGGTTAAGGAGAGATCAAAGTCTTCCTGCAAAATTTATAGCCCTGGCATAACTTCCTGCCCCCGCTGCGGATGAGGATAAAAGCTCCCCCGCTACAGGTAGCTTACCATACTTAATGCTGAAGAGGCTCTCCACTTGTCTCCGCAGCTGAAGAATCATTTCACCGATGTCCTCCACCAGGCTCCCTGCTGAAAGAGCCAAGCAAATGAAAAACGAACAGCTTTGCGCCAAGAGCGCCGAAAGAGAATTATTACACAGGGTCGACGGGGTTAGGCAGCTTCCCACCTGTGAACATTACTACATCTCCACTTGCCAACTTCAATTTGATAAATTCTACCTGCCCTGCGCTGACCCGGTAATGACAAACTGACTGTGTCATTACCGGGTCAATGCAGAGTGTGATACATTAAATGCAGATGGATGTAGGGAGGCAGAGTGGCGAAGGTGCAAAAATGAGACTAAACAGCAAAACATGAAATATTTCCAAAGGTGAGGACGCTGGGTTAGAGTTTTATTTAATTCTAATCTGCCTCTTTGGCAAGGTTACAGACAATCACACAGCGAGAGTGTGGGCCAAATGCACTGTGTGCAGAAAAACATCCTGAATGAGTCAGTCCACCCTACCTTCAGAAGATCTTCTTATGCTCTGCGGGGCAGCAGTGGGTGACAGAGCTTCAGCTGCAAGATGCGAGAAAAACATGAGAACAGTGGCGCACGGCTACTGTAAAACATTTCTATGACAGTTTATCCAAAGATGTTATTTGTGTCAATCAATCTCTTGAGTCGTCACATTGTTGCTTTACTGCATCAGAGACAAGCGCTGGTCCTATTCTGACTTGAGGCATGCCTAACATCATTGTGCAGCAATGATTACATCTGTGAAGGCTAAACTCTTTATCTGACACCTCATGTCTACCCTCAGTACACACAGGGGATGGACAAAACAACAGGTGCAACATATGAGACTGTGATAATTCAATGTTATTGTCCATTTTCTGTCAGTGGAATATTACTGTTACAGTAGGGCAACGCTGAATGTTCTTTAATTAATGATTCCAGGCAAACTGCCGCCAAGAACACATATCATACCGCCTGTCCAAGGCCGTTATTCAACATCGCCGCTCAGTGTTAAACATACAAACACGAGAATGGGCGGTGGGGGTGTTGTTTTGCCATTAGCCCAGAAGCAGAGGTGGAAATGTGATTTTTTGTTCGTGATGTGTTATGTGTGGAGTCTGCAGGGCAGGACTTTCAAATCTCTGATCAACAACAGGAGGAAGAAACTGGTTTATAAAATCTTTTTTTTCCCCATCTATCCATTTGTTTCCGTTTATCCGGGGTTGGGTCGGGGGGGGGGGCAGCCTAAACAGAGAAGCCCACAGCTCCGTACTCCACCTCCTTTAGCTTATCAGATGGAAAGATATACTCTTTCCAACATGCCCTGGGTCTACCCCATGGCCCCCTCCCAGTGGAACATATGGTGGGACACCTCGCCCAGGAAGCGTCCAAGGCATCCTTGTTAGATGCTCAATGGCTTCTTTTGATGTGCAGGAATAGTGGCTCTACTTTCTTGATTGACTAAGTGAGAGGACAGCAACCCCTCAGAGAAAGCTCATTTGTACTGCTCATATCCACGATCTCATTCTTTCAGTCACTACCCAAAGCTCGTGACCATAGGTGAGGGTAGGGATGTAGATAGATCGGCAAATTGACAGCTTCACTGTTACGCACAGCTCTCTTCACCACGATGGATCGGTGCAGCATCCGCAACACAGCAGCCGTGACCTCAATCTGCTTGTCAGTCTCCTGCTCCCCTCCCTCGTGAACAAGGCCCTGAGATCCTTAAACTCCTCCACTTGGGGCAAACCCTGATCCAGCACTCCTCCCCGGGGTGCCAATTCTCATTTCCACAGCTTCATATTTGGCTGCGAACTACTTCAGTGTGAACTGGAGGCCACAACCTGAACAAGCCAACAGAAGCACATCATCTGCAAAGAGCAGAAAAAAGATTCTGAGGCCACCAAAGTGGAAGCCTTCTGCCACTTGGCTCCGCCTAGAAATGGAGACAAAGGGCAGCCCTGGGCGAGTCCAACACCGGCTGGGAACGAGGCAGACTTATCACTGGCAATGTGGCCCAAGGTGATGAATGTTTCCAGCATTCAGCAAGTCAATAACAGTGGAGCGCAGAGGTCAGCACTGTTGCCTCACAGAAAAAGGATCCTGGATAACTGTAGGCGCTTTTGTGTGGAGTTGTTGCCATGGGTGTCTACTTACAGTCCAAAGACGCGCACATTCAGTTCTTGTCACCTTTCTCACTCACTCTGTGTTAATAGACCTCTCTGCATTGAATGATACTTGTTATTAATCTCTGCCTCTCTTCCACAGCATGTCCTTCATCCTGTCTTCCTTCTCTCTCCCCAACCGGTCGCAGCAGATGGCCCCGCCCCTCCCTGAGCCTGGTTCTGCTGGAGGTTTCTTCCTGTTAAAAGGGAGTTTTTCCTTCCCACTGTCGCCAAAGTGCTTGCTCGTAGGGGGTTGTCAGACATTTGGGGTTTTCTCGGTATTATTGGAGGATCTCTACATTACAATATAAAAGCGCATTGAGGCAACTGTTGTCGTGATTTGGTGCTATATAAATAAAACTGAATTGAACTGAATTTCTCTCCAACCATGTACGATTGAGTATTTCCAACGATGTAATCGTATAGATGGATGCATCATAAAGATGGCTGCAGAGTAGCCACCAGGATGTCTGTTTAACGTGGGCTTATGAGTCTTTCTGCTAAATCTACTGAATATCCATGTGATTATTACATGCTCGCGTACTACTGGACCATTGCAACGTTTTAAGCCATACTTTTTGATCCTGCTGTAATACATTGCAAGAACTGAACACTATAGTTTTCATCACTTAGTAACAGCCATGATTCTCTCATTACTTTGAGCATGTTTTAAGACAACTTAAAACAACACTATTTGAAAGATACATCTAGCTTGTGTAGCTATTCCATCATCACATGACGGAGGATCTGTGTAAGCTGTAAAAGGAAGATGATGCAACCACAACAGACTCACAACAGGCTGTGGTGAGAGCTCCCTTTGCCCAACACAACATAAAAAATTCAAAACGCATCAAAATCCAGCCTGTTGAGTTAAAAATGGGAACAATAATATAAAATTGAAAAAAACACACTGTCAAAACAAAGATATAATATGTAATTTAATCTGTGCTGAAGAAGCCAATGGACAATTATTATGACACAGGAGTACTTGAGAGTGGAACTGTAGTTTTGTGAAGATGAATCAAGTCAAACCTTCGACTAGATTGAAGGACAAACAGGACTTTTTAAAAAAGGATGTGATTTGTATTTACAGGAAAGTGAACTGGGTATCCTCATATGTCCAATACGAATATGTAATTCATGCAGAAGGGATTATTGTCTTGATCAGACCTATTTTACCTTGAAAATTAATGCAAATTGATGTCATTGAAATACTTTGACAAATGACTGAGGTGCAAATAATATTAAATGTGACTGAGTGCACTTACCTTCATTGTCTTTCCTTTAGAGGTCATTTGTGAAAGAAAAGAAAACTTAAACAAAGCACAATGAAATCAATAAAAGAAAACAAAATGCCTCCTAAAAACACTGAATGCTAAATGCCAAGATCACTCTGAGCAGACTCTCTGTGGCATTGTAACAGCACCTCTTTCAGATGTTCAAAAAGGGCCTCATTTATATGTTAATTTATATATAAGAAAGTTGCACTTGACATTTGGACAATGTAATTGATAGTGCAGGAATTTTGCAGAGAAAGAATGGAGTGCTAAACTTTAAAGTGTCCATTCACGAAAATGTAGAGGCAGAGATTTCTGCTTCCATCCTACTACAGAATGTGTGAATCACAGGAGATTGGAAATCATATTTTGAAATCTTGCACTTTTAACAAGATTGAATGAAAAGCTTGAATGAAAACTGGTGAAAGTGAAGTGGATTGCCCAGAAACAGAGAAAACTGTTAAAGCAAAGAAATGATGCCGGTATTTTATTTCTCAGTCTAATCTTTAAGTGCTGCCAGCTGCACAATTAAATGTCCTTCACCTCCATCACAGCGGGGCAGTCAGAAACCTCAGACATATATCTGCATGCATTTGTCTGCAATCTGAATGAACCCGGCACACTATAGAAGCACCTGGTAAATGAGGCTGGTGCAGTTGAGAGAGAGTTGTGTCTACTCAGATGTTCTTGGTGACCTTACTCTATTAACCTAAGGTTTAAGGGAGAGAACGAGTTCTATATGGGGGGGAGGATTTAGGAGTCTCAACAGGACCTTTGAGGAAAAGTTTGGTCTCTCTAAAACAGGACTAGTGGATAAAATAACTCAAAATCTGCAAATATGCACCATGCATCCTGCTAATCACTGAAACGTTTCAGTTTGGACTCTTAAGGGCAAAGGGCACAAAATTAACAACCAGCCGAAGTGTTGTAAGACACACACACCTATGAGGCGATGTTTCCGGTGCAGCCGGTGCTTCACAGGTGAAGCGGGAGCACTTCAAAAACCGCCTACCTTCTGAATTAAGGTAAAACACAAGCCCCGGTTTGTTTTTGAAGATATTTGGTACAAAGCAGCTGCTTGTTACGCCACTCAGCGTCAGCTCTGGCTGCAGTGACACAAATGTAAATCAAGCAGAGGCTACCAAGACGATTAAAAGAGAATCTTTAGTCCAGAAAAAGGTCTATGAAAATGAACTAGCTGTAGCATTATGAGTCACTGCTGTAAGGCGTCCTGAGTTATGTGCCATA
Source organism: Oreochromis niloticus (assembly GCF_001858045.2). Classification (NCBI taxonomy): domain Eukaryota; kingdom Metazoa; phylum Chordata; class Actinopteri; order Cichliformes; family Cichlidae; genus Oreochromis; species Oreochromis niloticus. The sequence goes on from NC_031975.2 coordinate 27,696,652, forward strand.
CACGGCCTTAGGATGGTCTGATGTCTGTTCTTTCACAACAAACTTTTCCTCCTGTTTTTTACTGTCCCCTGACTGATGGTGGCTGGTTGTGGTCATCAGTTGCAAATATTTAAAAAGACAAAAAAAACCCAAATTAAAACAAAACAAAAAACCTCCCCCCACACTTTGGTTGGACTCCGACCACGCTCGACCAGTTGGTGCATCTAAAATGCACTGACAGTTATGCGCATGCCCAGTTTTTAAAGTAAAGAGTATGTCGACAAGCTGCAGTTAATGCAGGGTGCATTTCACAGATAAGAGCTCGTCATTGTGAGGCTGGAGGAAGAGAACAGCTACAGTAGGTCAGAGTTGGGGAGAGAAGGTATATTTAAGGTTGTGGGTGTGGCTAGTAGTGATTGGGGAGGTTTGGTCATAAGGAAGTGGAAGAGTGGAAGATAAAGAACGTGAGAAAAGTGGTTTCATACGTGCTGTGGCTTAATTAGCTCCCTACAAAACAGTATGAGGAGGCCTTGGTAGGAGCTGGCATTCCAGGAGCCACAGTGTGAGGAGGGAGGCGACAATGGAGGTGTGGGCTGACGGGGAAGAGGTTACCTGCGTGGTTTTCCATTGAGTGGTGGGGAGCCGAAGGAGTGGGGGGCAGGGCAGACGAGGCAGATGGAGCAGAGGGCGAGGCTGTGGCTGGACACGGTGCGGCGGCGACGGGCTCGGCCACAGACTCGCTGGGCTCCTCCCCACTCGTGCCGGCATCTGGAGAAACAAAGAGTATTCACACCAGGTTTTCAGTTTGTGGTGCAACAGAGCCGAGAGAGCAGCAGGACACAACGGAGCTGCAACATTTCCTGCACTGCTGCTGCTTTTCTGCTGTTATTCCATTCCTTCCTGTTACTGATGTTAGCTTGAAATCACGCAGCCTTGTTTTTCAGTGCATTCAATTAAACAGTTTAGAATTTAGGGCAGGAACTTCATACTTTTTAACTGGGCAGGGGAAGTTGAACTGACAGAAGCAATCACTTATCCTCCACCCTCAAAGTCTTTAATCTTGCAAAACCAAAATATGTTTGAAGACTTCCATGAAAGCATGAACCTCAGCTAGTGCTTTCAAACTCTTCCCACACCCAACAATGAAGTTCCTTTTTAAAACATTGTAAACAAGCTGGATTTAATAGATTGATCCTTTTCTTTTCTTTTTTTAAACGTTTTTCACAGCAATGAAACTACATCTTAAAATGTGTCTCATTTGTCCACACAACAATTATTGGGAGGCACTGGTGCACATGGTGAGATAGAAAGGAGGATTACTGGGGATCTTTCACTTACTAAGCAAAAGTGTAACTCACTACACTGTGAGGAATTTAAAAAAAAAAAAAATGAAGAATATATAATAAATCTGGAACTACAAACATGAATGAAGCTTTATTTCTTTATTTGTTTTAAATGTCTGATTTTGCTGAAAACAGCAGAGCTTTGACTCTCAACGAATGAAAAAGCCATTCACTGAGAGACTTTTTTTTAATTTAAAATCGAATAAGAAGAGTAAATGCAATGGTAGCCAAGGCTTTCTTTTCATTTTTATGAGCCAAGGTTGGCTCCAGCTAATCGGGGAATCCCCCTTTTCTAATTGTGATTCCTCACTTTGGCTGCATTTGAATTTATCCAAACAAATTTGGGTATCAGATTTGGCTACTGACAGAAAGTGCTCACCCACAGGAAGCGACTAATCAAAACTGGCAAATGCAAAACTGTCAGGCGAACAAAGGAGTGAAAGAAGGGGAATCACAAACGGGGACAGCCCCAGTGATGAAAACAGTCTCCAGGTTTCTGTGTCTCTGTGACTTCTGTCTCAGTGACAATGCAAGAAAACCTGCGTCTGCTCCGTTTGTATTTTTCTACAAGTGAAAAAAAGAAACGAATCTCAAACTTAATGGCAGCCAAGCGTGCGCTCGCTTACCTGGCACCGTAACTTGAATGATTTCCCCGTCTGGAGGCTCTGTTTTAATCCTCCTCAAAGGAATGCAATCTCCTGAAGGACCTGCGGGGATTGAACAGTTCATTCTGCACAAGTTCCCGTCAGCACTGTGTTTTATGGTCGTGTAAAAACAGATTTAAGCAGACGATAGAACGTGTTGGAAGGGATCAGACTGCAAAACGCGATATGAAAGCAACTCCGGGGGACGGGGGAAACTTTTGTTCAATACTCGGGGCTCAAATCATTTGTAACTTCACACAGCCGAATATCACAGAGCGTTTTTATTATGCTGAACTTCATTTATTAGCACGTACCTGCTTCGCACTCAGCCAAGGGACTCACACAAGCACTGGTTGATCTGTGAGGTAAAATCAAATAGAAAAAGGGTGATTTGCAAATATCTGCAAAACAAAATCATTAAAAATCTTTTTTTTGTGGCGTATTTAAAATCATCTGTCTCCTTTAAAGGGAAATTAAATGACTTCTGAGTCCAACACAAGGGATCTTTAAACACTAGCTATGCAGGGTTTCCACACTTGTTAGCACCACAGTCGCAGCTCCAATGGCAGAGATTCCCTACACGTTAACAGTGATTCATGCAGTGCCATCCGCCCACTATAGTGTTTATCGCCTATTGTGCGGTGGCACCGACAGACTGAACCGCGGAGCTGCACGAGCGCTGGAGGACAGAGGGAGACACCGGGGAAGCATTTCTCACTTCTAGCATGAAGGGATTTAGACTAAGGAGTCAGAGCTTGTCATCTGGGGTCACTGGTTCAATCCCAGCCGCTCAAAAGCACACATCGAAGTTTTCTTGGGCTAGATGCTTGCCTCAAACTGTTTCTTTGCACCAGGTATAAGGCGAGTGTGAGAACAGGCACCATATTAGTACAAGTAACACGTAGCATGTTTATACCAGCGGGAGAGAATAAAATCATAATCATTTTGCTCACTTGCTTTAATTATTGATTGCTTCATGGAACAATAAATATTACGTGGTTCTTTCTTTTTTACTTCTTTCAAACGTCTTCATTATTTCATGTGTAAAAATGGCGAATGGAAAACCATTATTTTTATATAACGGCTCTATTGTCCAGTTTATCAATTAGAAGGTAAATATAGTGTTCCTTCATCATCATCATCATCATCATCATAATCTTTTTATAAAACTCTTTTCTTAGTTAATATATACAATTATTATCATTATGACGATGTAAGAACAACACCAACACCATATCAGATCGTGTGGAAAGACTAACTATTTTTCTTTCAGCTGCAGATCATCTGCTTCACCCCCAGCGTCCACCTCTGTCCCAACAACCCTCTGCACGTCCTTTTTCACTACCGGCATGATTTTTCTCTGTGGTCCTCTTTTCCTCCGTCCTTGCACCTCCATACACAACATCCTTTGACCAATATATCCACTATCCCTCCTCATCCTCAATGTCCAAACTGTCCTAGCCTTTGTCTCCAACCGCTCAGCCTGAGCCGTCCCTTTGCTGTACTCATTGTCCATCCTGGTCACTCTGAAAAAAAATCTTAGCATCTTCAAGTCTGCAACCTCCAGCTCGGCCTCCTGTGTTTTTAGGAAGCCGAGTCAGAGGCGGCGAGTTGAAGTAGAAATTTTCAGTCCCACTAATGTACTCAACAGACAGGATGCAGAGAAAGAAAAAAAAATAAAGCAAATTGAACCGAACATTAATCATGTAACAAGGTCCGTTTAGGAAACAGAAAGTCCCATCATAGTAATGTAAATGTAACTAAAATCCATAAACAGCGGTTTAATTATTATGAGTAATACCTCCGAATGCAGAAGCACAATTTGGCTGCATGCCATTAAGCTCAAATTCCAGCACTATAAACAAAGTCTGCAGGGTAATGCCATGTTTGTGTGAGTGTGTGTGTGGGCCACGTTCTGACCTGCTGCTGTGAGGATTGCTGACCAGCTCGGCTGTGGTGGGCGGGATGCTCAGATTGTCAGGGAAGCTGTCTTCAGGCGTAGAGCCCAGGTCGTGCTTGCCCTCCTCCCTTGCAATCTTGCCAGCAGCTTGAACAAACAAGACACAGAAGATAAACAAACACCGCACGCCATTAGCGAAGAACATCTGTGTGGTGTAAATATATAAATAAACTCTTGGCGGAGTGCTCTTCGGTTACTGTGATAAAGTTTAAGGGTCTTGACAAATATTTTACAGCTAAGGTCACTCACAAAGCACATATGGAAAGCTACCAAAAACAATTACATTATGCCAAAAGTTCTCCTTTAAGAAGATGGAGAATATTCATGTTTTAATGAAAATTCAGGCTGCTTTCAGGCAACGAACCAAATTTTCTCTCACTTTTAGTCATCGGTGCTGAAAAGTCAGTAGCTGCATGCATGAGAGAGTCAAGCTAACTGCGTACTAAAGGGAACCGAGATATTTAAAAAATAAAATATGTTAAATAATTGGGTGATTTTTCATTTTCTGTGTTTTTAAGCAGTTGCAGACTGTCACCACCTGCATGCACTGCTAACTGCTAAGTGAAAATGTGGTATCATAGTAGCCCAGTGGTGGACCAATCTAAATAATACCTATTAGCTCACACAGTGGGGTTGCTGTTTTAATGCATTCGTCAGACAGTATTAAAAATGGATTTTGATATTCGGCAACATCTTGTTATGAGGACTTGAGATTAGCTTTTTTCACCATCTTGACATTTTGAAATGGGATGTGATGGTCACTGGCTTGTGATAGCTAATGAGCATATACAGGATTCTCCCCCTTTCTGACACACAGAATGGCCAACATTTACTAATTTGGACTTAATGTTCATTCAGTACGACCCAAAATCTCATCAGGATCGTCACTTGAGGGCCATTTGTTCTTTGCAATGGCAGGTACTGCCCCCCCTGGTGGCCATTAAAATATTGTGGGTTTTAAGCACAGACCCAGAAGCTATCTATGGCTAAAACTGATGGGGTCATTACACCCGCCTCACTGGCCGCTTCATGCACCACCGATTACATCATCTCATGCACACATCCATGTCTGCCGGCCTTTACGGCACAGCTACCCACTGCAGTATTCTCCTCAATGATGAGGTGTCGTCACTCAGACAAAACCTCGGCAACAGCGCTGGTGTAGGAGGAGCGCAAGTCAAACCCAGGAGCAAAGAAATTTCAGAGATTTTTCCACAAAGCATCATCTTTTCAAGCTGTTGTAGCATCTCCCCCTGTATAATCTGTGAATCTCTGAGCTTCTGTACTGATAAATTATTAAAACGGTGGTAAAAAGTGACACGGTTGTACACTCATGTCTTCCACACAGTGGCACCAGGTTACAGCAACAGCAGCTGTGACGGCACACGCCACACTGCAGGTATAATGGGGGCCTAAGGCAGTGAGTAGATCCTGTTCTTCTGAGGGCTACACTACATTTAAAGTGAGATGCAGCAGGTAAATACACTAGTAAAGTACAAGCACATTCGATGTTTAGGTTCTTGTTGTTTTAAGTAGTTTTAGAGACATGATCCCAACTTCTATTCTTCTAAGAAAGGGGAAAGAAAGAAACAGAATCAGTCACATTCTTACCGGTAAAGATCCTCTCATCAAACATTCTGGAAGACAGAAAGAAACACAGGCTGTGAGCGACTCTGTTTAAAGACCACCTCAGCTCTCAGGACAAAACTCAAGTTGCAAAAAACTGTAGAAGTGGAACATTGTTAACGACTGTTTTAGCACATTAGCTGCTCTTTAAACAATCAGTCAAACATAACTGAGTCGTTCCTTTTGTGAGCCCTGAATTCCTCTGACTAAAATTAACTGTGGATTAACTGTGATATACTCCTGGATTGCTTCCCCTTCCTTCTGGCACATGCTGCCACTCTCTGCCTGCCAGTGAAGCGTTCTTCTCCTGCATGATCATAATTAATCTTAGGTCTTATTTATTTACAAACTTAAGAAACTACACTGTTGTTCTAAGGTCTTAATAGGGCAAAATATTACAGTTTAGACACCAGAAAGACATTTATGAGTATTTGTCATCATATCATGGTATTTGTATTTGTGTGCCATTGTTGGCAAGGAACCCACCCATGGACCTGGTGTTGAGCACAGTCTTACCTTCAACTCAACATAACAGAATCCAAGGAAGTGATTGTGGATTTGAGGAGAAATTCCAGCACACCTGACGCCACAAACAGTAAGGGGCAAACTGTGAACGTGTGCAGTCTTATAAGTATTTTGGGACTATTATTGATTCAAGACCGAATTTTGGTACAAACTGTGAAGCAGAGAAAAAAGGGTCATCAACATTTGTTCTGTTTATGGAAACTGTAGTCCTGTTACACTGATAAGACCATTACGACACTATCTATTTATTTTTTAAATCTTTTCTTGAGTCAGTTTTAGCTCTATTCCTTTGTGTCATAGTACGGTAAGCCATCTTTGAAGGATCAGAACAAACTGATCCAAACTGTGAACTGGTCAGGGAAGCTGATTGGTAAATCGCAGCTTAACCTTAAGTGTCTGTATACCAAACGGTTGGATGACCGGCTCCATTTCAATAATGACTCCCACTCCTTATCTGGGGATTCTCAGCTTCTTTACTCTGGATGGACGCTAGTGGTCTCACAGGACAGAGGCAGCTTTGTCCCAGCTGATATTAATCATCTGAATAAGCTAAAGCAAACTGTGCACATACATATCATTTATTTATTCATTTTTTAAATTTAGCTCTATCTATTAATTATAGCACTTTTAGCTTTTTTATAGTATTTTTAGTGAGAGAATTTGTGGTTTTCGTGAAGCCTAGATCAGTTTTTGTCTATGTGAAAATCAAGTCTGACGGCTGGCAGAATGGTTGTCTGCTCTTTTAACTATGAATCTATCTAAGGGTGTTCGTGTTAAACTGAGGCTGAAGGGAATTTATAGACATTATTTAATAAAGTGTGAGGCAGGTTTAAATTCTGAAGTTGATGCTACAATATAAAAGGAGCACTAACGAGACGACGCGCGTCTTCAGTCCAACCCATTAGCGGTGAAGACAGTTTGGTCTTCACCACAGTGTTACAATTTTCATTTTCAACACAAGGCAGACACTTGATGAGATGAGAGAAGGCTCATCTACTGCCTCTGATTCTGTAACTAAACTTTTTTAAGCCAACTTTCTTCTGATTGGCTGTCCAGCTTAAAGAAAAACACAGAGCTGTGTGCCTTGATGACCATATAGACCAGCGGTCCCCAAACCCCGGGGCGGTCCGTGAGTTGTGTGGTACCGGGCCGCGAGAGTTGAGGCTCGGGTGTGAAATGTATGGTTTTCAGGGTCTTTTCCTGTGTTGTAGTTGTGTGTCTTACTTTGAAAGAAATATTTACGCGTTACCATAGCAACCAGAGAGCATTAAGGGGCAGAGAGGAGGATGTTACTCTCAATGTTGTTGACACATTTCAGGAGGACACTGCTAGCAAAGTTACACAATTACACAGTGAATTTGTGTTTATTATTATATTTACAAAATACCACAGTTTTTGTTTTGGTCGTATCATTTTATTTTGTTGTATTTATCCGCGACACCTTAAAGGCCGGTCCGTGAAAATATTGTCTGACATTAAACTGGTCAGTGGAACAAAAAAAGGTTGGGGACCGCTGATATAGACCATATAAAGTGTGTATGACTACTATTTGTATTTAAAAAAGGACTTAATAATAGTTAATATTGACTACCTTTTTCTCAGTAATGTCAGCAGTTTAGTGATCATGTTAACCTAAAACTGACGGGATTTTACAGTAATTATATTTTCAGCATCTTTTCACAAAGTGAAGTGTGAGACGAGTGAAACTCGGGTGGTTATTACACGGGATATCATCTGAGAATAATTAATAGCATGGCTGCAGAACTAAATGAGCACAACGCTTCAGTTACAGTTAAGAGAGCCTACTGTTTGTATAAAAATGATCATAGACTGACAACAGAGAAGATGCCAAAAAAGCACATTGCTGCCTGCATCTGGAACATCTCTCACAGACAATGGGAATGTGATTTGATCTGAATTAATGACATTTTCAATCTTTCCTAATTGTATTAAGGCTAATGAGCTGCCTGCAGGATTCGTTAAAAGATGTGTTATCTCAAACAAGGCATGGTGGCTCATTTAAATTAGCTCAAACAAATGGATGGAAGAGCAGCCATTAGCGCAATGCGCTGGCAAGGGAAAGTCATTTGGGACATGAATGGAAATGGTTTACCACTCAGCGGGACGTAGTGTGCTGAAGGAAACAGACATTTAACAAACAGATGGTATAGGCTGGCGTGGCTGGTAGCTGCTTATTAAAAAAATCTTTCCCAAATTAAAGTTTCTGTAGGGACGCCATTCTGCAGTTTGGTGATAATTAAGCATCAAGTGGGTAAATCTGGATGGATCTCTGGTCAGTGAGTAAATTAGACGTTTGTAAAAATATGCTTCCAGGTGCTTCTTTGTTCTAATTACAACACTCTGACAGTGAGAGTATAAGAAATGATGTCATGCACTTTCACCAGTTCTTGTCTTAAAGCATTTGTTACCGTTTGACTATAAAGCGGATTCCGTGACGCTCATCCAGGATGCGTTTGAGCTTGGGGACTCCGTATGTGCACGGTCTCTTGAAGGGGATCTGGTCAGGGATGCCGATGATCTCCACGGCCCCTGGATCGCAGGCTATTTTGCGGTAGGGGACAGGCACCATGTGATCTAGACCCAATGCCTCAGCTGGAGGTAGAAAACAGAGAAAATTCTTAAATTTTAAATCTACAAAATATAGTTAACTCATTAGCGCTAGCAGCCTCCAGTAGGGTTATGGTGATGGACTTCGGGCACAGCCGATGATCAGAGTGATCGCAAATAGCTTGTCAATCAGGGGAATTTTTTTTATAGCTCATTAATGCATTAAAGCAATACTATCACTATTAATTAAATAGCATTAATTCATGTATGCAGACGACTAGATGACCAAAGCAACAACTAGTCCCTGCCAGTGCTTGGATTTCTTGGCCTGGTCATGCTCCCGAGCATGACGTTAAAATGGCACTTACTTTAGTCTGTTGTTAGGTGGTTGCTAGGCAATATGAACGCTATAATATAATTATAATATGTGGTGTAAAATTCAGCTTTTGTGGATATAAAGGGGATGTTGTGATGCTTTCTTTAGGTCTTGTAGGTGGAAAAAACGATTGTTTTAGCCCATATCTAGGTGGTTGCTAGGCAACCTGGTGGCGTCATAATATTTCATGCATAAGAGAAGATTTGTGGATATAAACTAAACGTTATTCTTGTGAAATGTAAAAAATGTGCTTCTTTAATTGCAGAAATATTAAAAAGAGGTCGTGTTAGCTACATTGTTGCTACATAGTCCCTAGGTAATATAATTATGATTATAATATACATCATAATATCTGATATCTGAACCATCAGGAGCATCATGGCTGATTCAGACTTCTGCGGTGAATCCTTGCTGAGTTTACGACGTAACATACATAAGTGGCCAACGTTGCCCAGCCACAAAAGAAATACACAAAACTCCAGGACATGCTTCTCCTGGGTTCCTTCTCTTTGTTGTGGTCATTTTTTTCCTACAGTTTTTCCACTTCTTTGTATATTCCCACACGTCCATTCCAATAATTTCAGCAATTTCCAGGAATTTGCTGACTTTATTGAGTCCTTATATTTAAACTATAATTATCATTCCTTGTATTGAGGCGATGATAATTATCCTCTCACTGATAAATTAAAAAACTGCAGAGAAAAAGTATCAATCAACCCTTTTGTGTACATGGACACAAATCCATAAATTTGAGAGCAAACTGATGAAAAATCCTATAAGGGTGGGAAATTTGCCTCCAGAAACACAGATCATTAGACTTGAGGTGACATGACTAATTCTTAAACTGCCGTGATGAACCATGCAAATACACACAAGTTCATCTTCGTATCTCTGCTCTCTGTCAAATAAATCTGTGTGTGTGTGTCTAGGGCAGGCAAGGCTGATCCATCATCTCAAATTACGCAGATAAAAAGTTCTTGACTTGATTCCAAATGGTGAACTTTTGCATTTGGCAGCTTTTCTCTATTAAAGACAGCACGAGCATCCTGCAGCTGGTTTGCTTGCGAGCATCCTTACAGGCTTTTAATGCATCATCCGCTGCACACGTCTTCATGTTGAGCTGTTTTTTTAGCCATTAGTGTAGTAAGAGGGCCTCCTCACCGTATCTGCTGTTAAACAAGATCTGAACACACTCTCTCAGCGTGTTGATGTCTTCGGTTTCCCGAATGAATGCGTCCCATTTTTCTGTAAGAAAACAGAGAGAAGGAAATGCGGTCCTTACATCAAAGTTTACTGCAGCTTTAGCCTCTCAAAGTGTTTTATCTGACTGTAGTGCTAAGGATCTGAAATTAATCTTTTCCATTTACTCAGCAACAACTTGGTAAATCAGTGCAATCTTCTTAAAGGATTATTCTCAATAGCTTAGCCCTTCTTGTTTAAGTTTTAGCACAGGTCAGCCTCAGTTCAGTAAACAGTACTTGGCTACTGTACATATCAGCCTCCAAATCCAAGCAGGAACAATAATAACAGCATGCAAAGTCTCCTCTATGGTTGTAGATTTAAGTAAAATCCAAACCTGTCGTGACATATAGTGTAACAGGAATAACTTTAAGAGGACTTTGAACCTCGTTATTACTAAAATAAAATCTGAGTTGAGCTTTAAGCCTGAAAATTACATGTCTGTGATCACCGTTTGATAAACTACGACGGCGTCATGGTTTCCTAACGTCCTCAAACACATCCTCAGTTCAGTGCTGGACAATGTACAGTTCTTAAGTCTATAGGTATTTATATAATCGCTGAGAATAAGTTAGGAAACTGGAAAATGGAAGAAAAAGTTCTTTAATCAACTCATCTGATGAATCTGTAAAACCCATTACTGCTATTACGCTGCAGCCACAAAAAAAGAGCTTTGACGCTAAGAACTAGTTGTGATATAATATGAGTGAAGCGCAGTGACAGCCTTTTATCCAAATTTGAAGCCTTAATGAGAGGAAATATAAGGGTAATATTGTGACTATGTGTATAGCTGAAATCTTTCACATGAGCTTTAAATCCTTCTGTTTAACTGTCAAGTACAAAATAACATCAATGAGGAAATCTCAAACCCATCAGCACTACCAATTACCACAGCCATTTAAAATGAAGCCAAATGCCTGTGTCGTCTCTGTAATGTACTCAAACATACCTGATTTTTCATGCACGATGGAGAAGAGTAGCCTCTTCGAGATGTGGATGCCAGTAGGGCTCTGACCCTGCTCACCAGGTAGCCTTGTTGTCTCATCTAAAAATGCAAAAATAAACACATTTCAGGCAGAAATGTTAACTTGTCGTGCTTATATTCACTGCCAAGATGCACATAACCAGTGATACCCCTCAGCCTCCTAGCAGATACACTTATGGTGAGATCTTTCTCAAATTACTGTGTTCAAAAGAGTCTCAGAAAACCTGACCTTCACCTTGAAGTCAAGGTCACCAATATTTGAACTTGTCTGAGATTTTTGGGTGCACATGTTGCTTGCACACATGGCTAACATGACTGAGGGTAAAACCTAAACTGTGTTTTGTAATATTTGTCTACATTTATGAGAAAACTACTGACATTTCAAACCTAAGTGAACATACTGACTACCGGGGGTTGTGAATGAAATGATTCCTCTAAGATGCGAGTATAACAAGGAAAAGTATTGCTTGAGTGAAATACCAAATGGCAATGGTTTTTAACTGCAGATCTAACACTTCTATTCAGACCTGAGGCACAGGAGAAAATATTTACCTAGAGCTTTTACTGTGTATTGTTAACATTACGATCATCATCACGAATGCTCTGTGGATCTTACTTTGAACCTATATTCATATAATAGCTCTTATTCTTCTTGAATTCAAGTTTTCGTTGTTTTATAGTAACTAGTGAAGGTCATTCAGAGGGAGAGGGGAAAAACACAAGGGCATGAAACAGTTGAGCCCAATCTAATGAATGTGGTTAAACATTTCCCTACAAACACTGCATGTGTAATAAAGAGTAATTTGAAGCCCTTAATCCCATTCTTAAATGTGTGGCATCGTGTAAAACATTTCACACACACACACGTGTCAGATCAGCTTGCTGAGTGTGGCTCATCAGGTAACAAGTGAACTGGACATGCATCACAATACTGCAGTTGATTTTTGTTTATGATCTAATTATGATCAAGTGATCAGAGCTGCAGCAAAATGATTTTCTTTGAATGGTTTAGGAGGACTGTTACACTCCTAGTTAGTAGTGCCAGCACCAGCAGAAGGTCCGAATGTAGAGCAGTCGGTAGGGACAGTTAACTGTTAAACTATGAATAATCAGCTTCACAGACATCTTTCACAAAACATCATAAACATCTGTTATACACATGGCTATAAATCACACCGGCAGCATTTCAGAAGCAAGAAAAGTGTTTATTCTGCATGTGGCGTCTTTTATTTTTGTAAATGAACCAGAGTCTCTTCACTTTGTGCCCTCCTCATCTGATCTGCACTGTTTGAGGTAATGTCCATAAAAGAAAACAGAGCCTATAGGTGCTATATTTAGTGATGCAATGATCAGAAAACAGCTGCGTTCAGTAGGTTGGAAGCCAGCACTGTCTCCAGTTGCTGCTTCCAACTAGCGGTCACGGCCAGCAACACGATAGCTGGATACACTATTAACCCTGAGACTCTGACATAACAACTCACCTCGCCCCTATTCCATTGCTGAAATCCACCTTTACACATGTTGTATGTTAGCTTACCAGTGTTAGCACTGTCCTTCACAGATGTGCTCTTCTCTGACCCAGGTGTCCAGTTGGCCAGCCTGTCCTTGCCCAGGTTGAGGAGAGACATGGGTTTGAAATCCAGCTTGCCGTCTGGGTGGGGTTTGGAGGACATGGGCATGCCGTACAGGAAGTTTGACAGAACAGAGTTGCTGGAAGTGGCGGGACTTGACGACGTGACTGCTGGCGCGGTCGTCTTCGCTGGGCCGTGGCTGCTTTGCGTCATGACCGCAGTGGAAGCGTTGTGATTGACATCAGTGCTAGACTTGGCTTCTCGAGACAAATCTTCCGGTTGCCTGTTCACAAAGACAACAACAAAATCAAAAAAGGAAATAACCTGTAGGGCTACAAACATGAGACTATTATGTTAAGATTTGCTGCCTGATTGGTTAGAACATCCTTGATACCAAAAAGAATTAAATAATAGGCATTTAATAACATCATTTGGTCTCTTTACTTGCTGCCTCCAGCCCTTTGCTTTCCAAACAGGCCCAAAACTCCAATTAAATTCTGCACAGTCTCACAGTGCTGTATGTTCATATTCAGCTTCATTATACAGTAGTAGAGACAGGAAATCCCCCAATTTGTTTTGAGCAAACATGTGACAGTCAGCTTTATTACACACAGAACAGAGTCTGAAACAACTGTCATGTTTCAAATTTTAATATGTTCTAATAAAATTATTTTTTGCAGCTGCTTGATCCAATAAAGTCTTAATGACTAAATGAGACTGAGCTAAAAAAAAAATGTGGTCCTCAGTCTTGTGACTGGTGATCCTGGCCTGCTCCAGCACCAGCACTTCTTCTACAAACAGTCACAAACCACGAGTGAAATAATTTCTGCCGTTTTGACTTTCCAAGTTTTAAAAAAAATCCTTTCTCGTGGTGTAATAAATGCTGTGCAGAGTTTTGGTGTCTGTTAAGCCTTTAAATTAATGGATCTATTACTCAAAGTGGATTTCTTGGATTATACAGCGTTTGATTAATAACACAGCCACTTGCATTATTGTAATACAGCGCTGTTCTCAGTCTGAACTCTTGCCAAGTACTTTAGCTGATATTCAGAGTTCATACTACCCTGTTACAGAGTGCTACAGAGCAACTGTTGTCATGGGGACAGGTATCCAGCTCAGCGGAGATTACTGTAGAGCTGGCTACACAGTTCAACACGCCCACTAACAGGGCAGGGGCACAAATCATTGCTTTCATGCCACATAAATATGTGCTAAGCAGTGAATTCAGGGAAAAACGGCATCAGATTAAGCCTCTGTGGAGTTACAGGGCCTGTGTTCAAACAGTCCACTTGTTTACCCACCCACAATACACTGTTTGCAATATAAGCTGTTCACTGGGGAGCAAGCGCTGACAGCTGTTTTAGTAAAACATGAACAGTTTATGCAACTAATTTCTGCCTGATGTGTATGTATATTATATATATATATTCCATCATTTTCATCAATGTCTGGTAGGATGTAACACACTACTACTACTGTTAGCGTATGCACTACTAAGTATTAGCCGGCAAAACATGAGAAAAACATGCAAACAGGAGAAACATGCAAAGCTAAAGACGACTGCAGCGGTCAGGACTGTGTGGATCTCCTCTAAATAATATGTACAAACCGCACTTGTAAAGCTCACAAGTCTGCCACAACTATGCACAGTCATTTGAGAGCAGTTTTGGGTTGAGAGCAGTCTTTAAAGACTGGCCGAACAGCCACCACCACCAAATTCAATATTCTGTCTACTTAAAAGGCGCGTCTCTAATATATTTCAGACACTGCTAACAATTATGTGCCTGCTATCGTTAATTATTTATGTGGCTGAAACAAAAAGCAGAACATCTGCACCACATCTAAGGCTAAGGACACAACAGCATAGCTGTTTTTGGATAAGCACATGTTGTAGTTTACATGCATCTCTCCAAATGACAAGAATCTGTGTACATTTAACTTTATTTAGAACATATTTCAGCTGGACTTTATCCACCTACACAAGCATAGCGACAATTAGAGCCGTATTTGTGCTATGTGCAACATTTTGTCGCCCATGAAAAGCAATGAAACACATTAAAATAACATTTTTTAGAAGCAGCTGACCAAGTAGATTAAAGGTAAACTACTAAAACACGCCTTAAATGTTTCTTTTTTGTAGCCATTTCATTTGTAATTCTGTTCGATTGCTATGGGAAGGCCAGTCAAGCTGCTGTTCTGGCAGTTCTTTTATGATATTCAGCAGTCTCTCGTCCCTTGGTCGGACAGCCACACAAATTGGAGTGGAGCTGGTGATGATAGTGCTTCTGCTCTGTAGAGCCACTCTCAGCTTGAGGATCATTCAAAGCTGATGTCGCTATGTAGAGCTGGAAGAACGAGCACCAACTGCACGCTACAGTCCAACACGGTGGGCATGGGGACTTACTGGTGAGGCAGCTGATTATAGCTCCATATTTATTCTTCTTTATAAACTCAAACATGCGCGCACCTCCATTTACTAAGTTTGTACACAAATACAATCAATTTACGTGGAAATACTGGATGTCTCTTTTAAAACTCTATCTACGCCTAATGCACCAAAGTCTGTTCACTTCCAATTAAAAACTGCAGAACAAAAAACATATCAGGGCAACTAACACAAGTTCATCTTCACATTGGAGTCATCAGAAATGCAACAACTGCTTTCAGAATGTGATCCAACCATTCACAGTCTCTCACTTTGCAGACTCACCTTTTCACGGTGAAGTGGATGCGATGGCTCTGCTCCAGGATCTTCATCAGTGTCTTGGTGTCATACTCAGAGGGCTTCTTCAGGGCGACTCCCTCAGGCAAACCATGAGCCACCACGCAGCCAGGGTCCTTCTGGATCCACTCATAAGGCACAGGGACCAGGCTGCTCTTTCCCACAGCCTCACCTGCATACCGCATGACGCACTGAGTTTTGCTACCTGACTTCCAAGAAACTATATAAAAGCGGCTCCCTATGCTCCAAACATGGATTGCTTCGGCACTGCTTTATGAAAAAATCTGGTTTAAAAAAGGGACTACTCACTGTAGAGCACAGTGAAGACCTCCTCCACCATCTTCCTCAGAACAAAGATGTTGGACTGGGCATCTGATGGAGCTCTCGGTTTCCCATGTTCAGCATCCTTACTCAGTTTGCTGAGATCACCCTCCTGGTCTTTGGTATGGGAATTTGCTGCAGTCAGATTTTGCAGGCATGGCACCCCTGACCCCAAATAAAAGAGAAATGACTTTAAAAATGTCCAAATGAGCTACAGTGTGATTTAGGATTAAGTAAACTCTTTACCTCTGTTTTACCCCCCAAAAACAAAGTCATTCATTTGTCTTTGAAGGTTAAAAACAAAACAAAACAAAAAACAAATGACTAAGAGGCTGGTTCCTAAAACTAATGACTATGTCACCTTTTGAAATATAGTGTCATATAAAACGAATGACTTGTTTTTCCAACAATGTGCTGAGATAAATGAAAATAATCTCCAATAAAGCGGGGAACATTAAGCCGTTCAGTTTGAGTCTTAAATAAATCAAAGCAAAGTTGAGCCAATGTTCTCCGTAACAGATGCCTGATGAAAATGAAACTTGATGAACTGGTGTTACAGGCATAGACAGTATAAAAGATGGAGGGGGCTAGCGTGACATCACCCAGTGGGCTCTGATGTCCTGTCGTGAAGCCTGCAGCGTTTTTAGCAGTTGCCATCTTGACAAGACAGGGATAGATCTGACCATGAAACCATTCAAATATTCAGTTTAATATTCAGTATGTGCCAAATCACAACAAAAATCACCTCGAGGTGCTTTATATTGTCAGGTAAAGACCCTACATTAATAGAGAGAAACCCCCAACAATCATACAATATGAGCAGTGGGCGACAGTGGGAAGGAAAAACTGCTTTTTAACAGGAAGAAACCTTCGACAGAACCTGGCTCAGCCAAAGGCAGCTGTCCGCCGCTTGACTTTCAGACCTGGACGCTACGTCCATCTTCTAAACTGTCCATGGTTACGGGGGAGGATATACTGCAAATTGAGTGTATTATCTGTTGCTTCACCTTATCTCTCAAGTAAGGTGAACAAAGGGGGCTGAATGGATCAATGCCAACTTCTAAAATATATTCAACTTACAACCTTGGATGCTAGCATAGGTAATGGAAATGAAAGTAAAATGAAGGAGTGAGAGACACGAAGAGACACAAAATCAACAATAAATATACACTTAAAACCAAACAGAACAAAAAAACAAGATAATATTGGTCTTCCAGCCAAAAATATGACAATAATAGATGTCTGTGGGTTAGGGTCTCTTGAGTCACATGAATCTTGCACTGGTTAAATGAAAACTTGGATTTTTTAAAAACATTATTTGTAGCATGGGCACAAAAGGAAGTGATAAATTTTAACAAAAAACCAAAACAAACAAAGTATCATTTACTGGCCAAATTGCTGTTGTAAACAACCTGTGGTGTGAGTCAGAACTGTTATGAAAATGTTTGTTCGCTCCATTAGTTTGCTCAGTTCTAATAGAAAAATGGAATATTAATTTAACCTATCTCCTCCTACAAATGCACGGTGGGTTTTTAAAAGGAGTGCTATAAAGTACTGTCAGTAAATTTGTAAACATAATTCATCAAATGGCTTTGCTAAATAAGATATGATGAGACACTTTGCTGATGTATTGTTATTTGGGATAAAAAAGGGGGAAAATGTGGCTCTGCATCTGCTTTGGTGATTTATTTCATGGCGACATCATTTGATGTTGAGGTAAGCTGCTGTGATTATTAAAGCTCTCAGATAATCTGCATCTGTGCAAGCACAAAACTGCAGATTTCTATGGGGACACAAGTGACACAGGTGTATTTTAAGTAACGGCCTCACAGCTGCGGCTGTAATGAGAGTGATCGATGCTCTACTAAGACTGAATGAATTATGGGAAACGACGTTCAGAGTGGAGCTTACGGCAAAACTTGTAGAAGTCTGTTTGGATTTCCCTCCTGGAGTTGAGGAACACTCTCCCCTTTTCTGTGCCGACGGCAATCACGCTGTCCTCGTGCACGGTGACGCACGCCACCTCGGCGTTTAGCTTAGACATCGCCATGCACTGCAAAACAAGGAAGCTTTTAGGTTTACAAAGGACCGAAACACTTTGTAAACTGACGGCTTAAACAAACAAAATGAAAATGTCAGTGATGACTTCCAGTTGTGGTGAAGAACTTTACGTACACTTCCATGTTGGGCATGAATGTCTTTGCAATTTTTGGCTTTCCTTGCACTGTTCTTTATTCAGAGTACAATAATTGTACAACATGCATCTCTAATGACATTCAAAAACAAGAACTGAGTTGTTTCCTTTTTTAGATTTTCTCTAATCCACATGTGGTCTAAAGGACACATAGAGGCTCAGATCACACAAATATAAGTCCTTACAAGTTGTACTTTGACCAGATGCTTCTGGTTCCAGTCAGTAAGCTTCTGGCACAATTCTGGCTGGATATTTGACCGGGTCGGGTTCCTGGCACAGGAAGGGGGCGTTTAAGTATACTCTTCAAATTTTAAATAAGGTTGAGGTCGGGCCTTTGGGAAGCCCATTTCAAAAGCCAAATATTAAACCAGCTTCAATGCGTGTTTGGGCTCATTGTCCTGCTGGAACAACCAGTTCTGTCCAAGTTTTAACCATCTGGCTGTTGATTTGAGGTGAGGTTAAAGAATTTGGAAGCACTCTGCCTCATTCATTATTCCATCCACTACCACTGGCAGCAAAACAGCCCCAGAGCATGATTCTACCACCTCCATACTTGACAGTTGACCTTTCTTAAGTTTGAATGCCTAACCTTTGGTCCTCCAACTACAACTCTTGTACTGTAACCAAATAGCTAAATTATTGTCTCGTATAACCATAAAACTTCTCCAGAGGGGATTTGGCTCGTCCATGTTTGCAGCTGCAAATTTCAGTTGACCCTGAAGTTGTCGAATTTGTGTATGACTACTTCAGATCAAAACTGTAAGAGTCAACGCATGGTGGTTTAGTTATTACCCAAAATCAATCCAAGAATAAACGCAGGGCTTCTGTAAGTGTACAACAAGCCTGGTGACCCCCCCCCCCCTTACACACACACACACACACACACACGATATACGCAGTTAAGTTAAACCAATTAAGTTATTTCATTTGAAGACACAATGACTTTGCTGTTTCTCATAAGCTTGCATTTCTTAGTATGGAGCAAGACTTCCTCCATTTCAGTTATTTTAGGAATCATTTAGTGACTTTTACTTGAAACACGTTAACAAAAATTGTTAACAATCTTGATATCAATAGAAGAAACGTGTCCTTATTTTCTTGGAATTAAGCAAAATACACTATTCCTCCCTTATATTCAATGCATGCTCACATAAACAGAAAAAGTAAAAACTATAGTAACACTTTTATGGTGGATTTCATGAAATGTTTAGGAAAAAATTGTCATTTTGGCCCCACACATAAAAATTTCCAAAAGGAAATGATGCTGTATGACCCTTGATTATGAACATACCACTGAGTCGAGGGCAGACACCAGGCTGGTGAGGATCTCCTGTCTGGCTGACACCAGCGGGACCTGTGCCTCGCCGCGGGAGTTCGTCCTGATGCCGTCGCATGCCAGCTTCCTGATCTGAGCCATGCCTCTGCGGGGACCAGATGAACACAGTTTAGACAGGCAGCCACAGAGCGACACAGACAAACCCTGCATGTGTCTGAGGATGCATTCCTGTACACATGCTGCAGTGACCTGCATTCAAAGCAGGTTCTGCTGACATCATGTGGTTTGACTTTAAGCAAATACAAGCTTACATTCAGAATGCTGAGCTCTGAAAGGTGAATAATTAATTCAGAAGGGAGGGAGGGTTTCCCTCACCTGTTTCACAGAAATACGAGTCTACAGGCCTCATTAGGCAGGATGTCTTGCTGGGACTTTTAAAATGATTGCTGAGCAGATATATTTACCATCTTTAATGTGCCAGCATGGTAACATTATCACAAAACAAAAAGCAGAAGAGAAACTTACTGGAAACCGCTTTAACTGATGTATAGAAGCAGGACCACACCTTAGGCTACGTTCACACTGCAGGCGAAAGCGCATCAAATCTGATTTTTTTGACCCTATGCGACCCATATCCGATCTTGGTATGACAGTGTGAACGGCACAAATCCGATATTTTCAAATCCGATCTGGGTCACTTTCGTATGTGGTACTGAATCCGATACATATCCGATGTTTTAGAAAGCGACTGCTGTTTGAACGGTCATGTCGCATTAAATCCGTCTTTTACGTCACTGACACAAGACAGACGCCAATTATCAGCGCCTGAGAAAACATCGCGAACGCTTCCTGGCCATCCAGTGTAGATGTTAGTGAAACTGTTGGGAAGACAACGTTGGAGAAACGTGAACATTTTATTTGTACTGTATAATCTGCAGATTCTGACAGAAATCTGCAACTATCCTTTGAAGCACCGCTCCTCTAAAACAGCAATAAGGATAATTATTAGGTTATTTACATTATTATGTAAATAACAAAATAACTTAAAGCAAAAATGGGAAACGTAAAGTCCGAAGTCTTTATATTAAGGGCCATCAGTCAAACAATACTGTTTGGTCTGGGTCTAAACAGAGCGCGTTGTGTGTGACATCTTCTTTTGCGCATGCGGGCCGCTTTGAGCGTTCACACTAGAGCGCGTTTGGTGCCGCATTTTATTTGTAGTGTGAACAAGCAGACAAAAAAATCGGATTTGATCAAAAAATCGGAATTGAGCATTAAGACCTGCAGTGTGAATGTAGCCTTAGACGCTTCTTTTCCTGTTATATGCCTATAAATGGATTCCTGCCATGCACGCTTGTTTGTTCTCATTCTCCATGCCCCATCCACCCACCCCTCTACTTTCTTTCTAATATCACCTCTCTTAGGGGCCCCAGGGGGGGTCTACAGAGCAAAGAAGCAATTGTAGATCCATGCCAAAGTCATCATGCTGCTTCACCGTTCCCATCTGCCAGATGCAACTTGCACAGTGCAGCTTCACTAAAGGAGTATGAACTTCATAAGAGAGGGGATCGGGATTCATCCTCTGGGGAACATGAGTGCTAAGAGAATTATCCTGGTTACAGATTTTCCAAATTGTCCAATTGAGTGCCTCCAAGCTTATTAAATCCTTTTCAATACTGGTTTCATGTGCACTACAAGATAATGACGTAAATTCACAGCATGGGAGCCTTGGCACACCTGAGTCACCTGCAAATCTTTTGTTCATGCATTGTGTTTAGGCCCAGAGATTAAAAAAAAACAGTCGTGCTGACATTGAAAAACCTGTTCAGGACTACTCTTTCTCAAAAAGAGACCAGAGTAAGTGAACTGAGAAAGACTCAAACCCACAAACTGAACTGACAGTGGCACCGATATCAATCAAATCCATTCAATCCATTCCTTTAATACAGCATAGTGAGTAAAGCCTCAATTCTTAACTTCATGAACTCCAGGAGATGCTACAATGAGAGTCTGCTGCATGTTGATATGAGTGCAAGAAATTAATTCTGCATACGTCTCAGCTGAATGCAAGCAAATTACAATGAAGTCATCACCGTCACGACATTTTTTCATCCTCTGTTAAATCAAACATGTAATTTGTGGTTATTCGTATTATTTAAAATGTTTTACATATAGCTATATGAGCCACGGTACACCGTAATTAAATTATTAAAAGTAGAAAACCTATTATGTTAAAAAAACCAGATACATTTCAGGTGTCATAACTGACAGGCCAGTTCCTGTTTAATTCCTGATTGAAAACACCACAACGCTGCATACAACCATACACTCTGTCACTGGGACCTTAAACTTTTCTCCTTAACAGATGTTGGGTGCTGAAAAAAAAGAGGTACTGGTTACAGATTATTAAAATGAGTCCTTATGTTTTTAAAATAACTGCATCAGCATCGTATCATATGAATAGCTAAATCAACTAAGGAAGGCATAGAAAAAAAACGGGCCATGTAAATAAAAAAAGCGAAGCTCCAAACATACAGGAAGTGTTAAAGAAAAGCTGCTCGGCTAAAGCCAGGCACTATGTTCTCATGGCAACTGAAACCCGTCTCCTTGGAAACTAATCTCGGGGCATTTGAACAATGCAGCTCTGGCCTTTAATCTCTCCAGACACTGGGAACCATTATACTAGCCTCTGGCAAGCCCAAACCACTGACTCAATAGAGAGAGAGGACACAGAGGCAGAGAGACAGACAAGAGGCAGAGGGAGGAAGAGGAGGGTGGGTGTGGTGGGGTTCAGCTGCACCAGTTTGAACGTGCCAAGTCTATTGGCCATCTAAATCTGCCTCCCCTGAGGCCACAGCAAACATTACCCCCTCCCTCCCTCCTAAATTATTATGGCCTCGAAATAGATGGCCTCTTTCCCTCGCATATTTAAAAGGCAAAGGAAGTAGAGAGAGAGGGACGAACGGTGGGGATAAGCAGAGGCTCGGGATAATGCCATGTCAATTGCTTTGCAAGAGGAAGCTCAAGCATAATGTCACAGTGCTGTTATGGTTCTCAGTGACTATTCAAGAGTTCAACATGGAACGGCTTTCATAAATAAAGCATTGCTCAAAATCAATGAGTCTATTATGATCCTGAAAAAAAAGGAAAGCCAAGATTATTTATTGCAAATCCAGCTGTTGATGGAGAATGAGGTGAACTTTGCAGGCATGCAGGGACTATTCACTATGATTTCATCCAGACAGTCACTTTTACAAAAGCTCAATTATACTCTAAGCCTGCAAAAAGAGGCTTACGATCCTTGTTAGTATAAGCAACAGTCATGCAGTTTATTTAACATAACAGGGTTTTTTTCTGAAGGTAAAGAAACTATGCCGCCCACCAGAAAGAGGTTGTCCTTGGACTGTGCCCAAGTTGTGCCCAGCTTGCTCAAAGTAATAGGAAAATGTGGAGATTTCTTTAAAGTAAGGCTACACTGACTATTTGTCTTAACCATCTATGGAGCAGTTGTACTAAGGTCCAAAATCATCCTGGACAGAACAATTTTGAGCCATTGATAAAGGTCCTGCCTGCCAGGGCTACTCAATTATAGCAAAACTCTTAATGACATTCATTTTTGTCCAGTACTGACAATATGGTTATTTAATACAAATATTCACATACACTGGAAAAATGGTAGATTTGCTCAATTTAAAAAAGGAAGAACGATAAAACTCTTTTTATTAAGTGAATTTTCAGTAACTCTGACTGCAGCTCAAATGAATAAACTAAATGAATGAATGTGACCTGAATTAAAGTAGCCACAGCCTGGCAACGAGCAAATGGGGACTATATGAAAGAGCAAAAATGAAGGAAAAGAACATGCTGCATGGGAAAACGTGTGAATTACAGAAAAACTTTGTTTTTATCATCGGTGGAAACCACAATTGACTTTTAAATGAAAATTCAATTCCATTAATTTGCCTATAATATAATCAGTAACCCGACATGACACAAAAAATATACGACTTTCTCTCTATCTGGTTATGATCTAGTCAACTTGCAGTGTTTCGAATGCGTACTAAGATTCTCTGCAAACTGCCTGAGCATCATCATCAGCAAGTGTTAAGTAAATATAATGAATTCAGCTTAATTCAAAACCAAAACTCAGTCTGTAGTGCTCAGCTGTTAATTGACACAAGACATTTTTATGATCACATGAAACAAAAAACTCAGTGTAGCTATTATACCTCAAGTCTTAATGTTTTATTTTCTACAAACAGGGCCAAACATAGCCACATCAAGTCAAAACCCCTTATTTTCTGTAATATACAGTGCTGTTGTTGTACTATAATGGATGCTTATACTAAACATAACCTAAGTTCAAACAATGAGGTCAGCATATGTGCAAGTAATCCCTGTGAGCCAAAAGCTCAGCCTTCCTATTGCTTTAAAACTGACGTTTTTTTCTACTGTTGGCTCTGTATGATGTCATTAGGAGTTAAGCTATATGTTTTACAGTCATCACCGGCACTCAGCTCTGGATGCGAGCACAGAAGCCCCTCCTACTGCTGTTCAAACTTTCTTTTTGTGGCTTTTGGGGTGATACTTATGTAAAGCTTGTCGTCTCAAACTAAGCACTAAAGGACTTTTATACATACATTTATACAGCGCTTTTTACGTTTCCACACACCCCGATGGATTAATTAGGGTCCAGTATCCAGGATTATACTGTCAACCTTTCTCTTAGAAGATGACCTGCTCTACCTCCTGAGTGTAAAAAGAATAAATACATGGTGCTGGAAATGAGCAGAATAGGTCCCCTTTCAGATATTTAGCCACTGTTTTTGAAGGCACTAAAACTTTAGATTTTAATTCCCTAAATAAATATAAACCTCTATCTTGCATCAGAGGTAGGCAAGGTTAATGACAGTGTGACTCATAAGGTTCAATGTTTTTTGCTGACTAAGCTGAATTAAAGATAGATATATTTTAGTACGAGGTGCTCCTATAGAACTTATGTGGTGTAGGGACAGCAACTGGTCTACTGCAATTCTTACAAATTTAAACATCTTTTTATGTATTTGTTGCTCAAAGTTGTGTTTCAAAAATGATAAAATTACATAAAGAAACTAAATAAAAAGGCCTGCAGGTAAACACCAATTATATTTAAAGAGATGCATATATAACTAACTATTAATCCTAAATAGTGTAGCATAATAACACCATTCAAGGTCACCATCACAGAGAGATGGGTTTCCAGCACACCTGTTTAGCCACACAGGTGTCTCCAGTTATTGTGGCTGATTAGGCCTGTGCTCAGGTTGAAGCTAATGGCAAAGCGTCGTGAACCAAAATAAATGGGTGTGTCCTGCGATGTTACATTTCCATTGTGTTATAGCCAACATCAGGTAATGGAGGTGCTTTTTAAACAATCCTTTCCTGTTCACAGATTTGTGAACTATAGATGTGGGAAAAGCATCGAAAGCTAGTTTGTGATGCACTTCTCAAGGCTGAAGCTCAATCTAAACAAAGTCTTTTTTTTCTGTATTTCATCCTTTCATAGCTTTGCTTTTTTCAAATTGGGGTCAATTTCCCCTTGGATTTAACCAGAAAAAGCAATGTGAACTGAGTTTTTATTGTGCCGTTTATGATGCCGCTGATATGTGGTGCTGTGCTCAAAAAGCCAGTGTTTCAGGCTGGCATAAGTAGCATATTTGTGTGTGGAAATTGAGCCGAAAACAGACTGAAATCGTTCCAACTGGTGGTGTACAACTTAAGAGGCTGTAAATGTTTTAGTTTCACCAGCCCAAAGAAGTGCGACTCAACTCAGGAGTGTAACAAAGATGTCAATCAAGCGCAGTCCTCAGAAGGTGTCTGATTGGGAAAGGGAAGTGAAAACGACGCTTAGTCTAAAGTTCATCCTGCTAGAAGAATTATATGCAAGTTATTGAGGGTAGAGTTCTTTTTCTTTTTTTCCTTTTTCATAGAAATGCACAGCACCTTGCTTTAAGTCTGGGTGTGGTTTGATAGATGTTATCTAACATTTCCTTCCAGCAGCAGACATAATCCTTTTGTTTGCTGTGTCAGAAGCCTTAAGTCACCACGGGTGTGATTTTTTTTAAGTTCTGCAAAGTTAAAAGTTGAAAATGAAGTTGGCTGTAACACCTTAAACTTCAAATGACTCCTTCAGAGGTTTGATTTTTACTCGGTTAAAACTTTTTATTGGAGTAAGAAAGGGTATATGTGATATAAGGAAACTGATAAAGAACCAGGGAAACTTTTTTTTTTTTTTTCCCCCCTAAACCTTTATCTGACCATAAAGTGAAGTTTAACAGAGCTTCAACTCTGTTAAACTGTATTTTACTAAAGAAAAATTAAAGTAGATTTCGACTACAGTAATTTCAACTGAGTTGGCACGATGCTGTCTAAGTACTGCACATCTGTAGACTGTTTAAATGCTCTTTAAAAAGCTCACATAACAGCTGAGGTAAATAAGGAAAGGTAAGCCGTGAAATCGCATAATATCAGACATGGATGGGATGTCTACTTTTCCCCTCAGCTAATTTCTCCAAACACCAACAGCTGATAGTTTCACTCCAGTCAGCTGTTTTTAAAAACAAACTTTAACGTGTGTCTACAAGAAAGCAGCTGAGGTTAAAACGACGAGAAAATAACACACTAATGTCCAAATTAAACGCTTGCTGTTTGGATACACGCAAACACTGATTTAGAGTACCTAACGCTGTTTTAAAACTGGGTGTAATTATAGGACGGCTACTAATTTCTGTTAAAGTTAACTGCGGCGCTGTGCCTGTGTGTCGAGGCTGGTATGAAAGTCGACAGCGCTGTTAGTTATTCAAATCCTTTGGCTGAAAGTTGAAATGTGTAGCCTCCTTTCTTACACTTGCTAATGCGGCTAGCTGGCTTTGTTGTATTAGCTGGGTAACCTTCTGGTAAGTGATAGCGTTAAAAAGAAATATGGGGGATAATTTGCCAAGCAGACAGACGCTGCATCCCAGTCATAAACAGAGGGTAGCTTTCCGCTCGCAAGGTTAAAGGGAGGAGTCCCTGAAACCTGCTAACTATCGGTAACCTTTCTCTGCTACTTACCATATGTCTAACTAATAATCGCTGGCTAATTAGCTAACGGTAGCATTAGAGCGTTGAGCTAGCTGTGCGGCGCTAGCCCCCTTTATGCTAGCTAGCGCTAGCACTTTCCTTTCATCTCCTCCCCCGGTCCCGAAATTAGGTTATAATCTGTAATTTCTAAATGCACAATCACAAAAGCCGCAAGCTTCGCGGGGACGCACAACGTAACTCCTCAATAATGTCAAAACGGACATCGAAATCTCACCTTAATTAGCGATTAAATAGCCTTGTTGCTGCTGTCAATCCCGGAATAGGTTTATTCCCCCGTTTTAATCCATCAGAAACGCTCACAATTCCCATCCACAATGTAGCTGTGCCATCTGCTAAAACATCGTAATCCGGATCATCACCACGACGACTTCGAGCCCACGTCCCGTTGTCTGCTATTTGTGTATTTTTTTTTTTTCTTAGTTTATGTCTGTTTTTTCCCCTTAACAGAGCAGGGTGTCCCTTTCCCCTTTCTTTGTTCTGTAATCCAGTAAAATTGAAACTCATTCGCCTCCTGCTAATCCCAGCCCAACTCAACAACAGCATCTATTGGCTGCAATTTACATACAGGATTAACGGAGCAACCTCTGGAAAAACCCTCAGGGAGCAAAATGTACACGGAAAGGAGAATGTCCTTAAAAATATAATAATAATAGTGAAACGCGCATATATTTTATTTAGACTGTGGCTATGTAAATCACCGTCTGCCACTTGACAGCAACTTCACACATTACTTTGTGCTTTAAGAAATCCTTCATAGACTGCGTGTAGGTGCTTTGATGCGATAGCTGCGCAGTATCCAAATTATTTTTAGGATTAGGATCTGTCCAAAGTGGATCTACAGCAGCTACATGGATCTTGTGGCCATGGAAGTTATGCCATAGCTGCAGTGATTGCCCAAAATAGCTCATGTCTGTTTGATATAGGGTAAAGTTCAGATCCTAGCGAAGAGGTGCTTTTCTTTTTAACATTTCCATGCAGGTGTGGAAATATATGGATAGTTAAAAATAAGGGAAAAAAAGTTTCTAGTTTCTGACAAAATGTTTTAACCAGAATTAAAATTTAGTGCCCAAACCTCAATATGTAAAGTTTTTCTGCTTCTCTAGCTCCACTGTGATCTGCATATGTAATATATTGTAGAAGTTGAACTGAATTTTTACACTATAATCCCAGTCTTGGCCATCTGTTATGTAAACGTGTGTGAATGTTTAATTAGTCTTTAAAAAGTCAGAGTTTTACTATGACCTTTTAACAGCTGTCCTAAGGTCGTTGGCTTCACTTTAGCTTTAGAATTGATTTTTAAAATTTGAACTCTTATTTTTGAATTGCTCCACGGTCTGAGACATCAATATCACTCTGATTTGCCAGTAAGCTAAGACCCCTCGGGTCAGCAGGATCAGGTTATTTCCCGAGTCACAACAAATAGTAATGAAACCAGTTTTAGGTTTTATGCCTTACAAAGTCTTGTTAGGTGCACTGGACCATTAGCAGTTTAAAAGTAGAAACACGCCTGTTTAGCCATTAACTGTTAGTCTATAGTTGCTGGTTTTAAATGTGATTGTTCCCAATTTCTGCTTGTTTTCATTTTTGTTTTAATTTCATTGGACTACTGATGATCTTACTTCATTTTATTTCTACTGCATTTATTAATGTTATGTTTTTTTTTTTACACTAATTTATTTGTTTTATGGGTAATATTATTTACATCCAGCTTTTTATCTGGTTTTACTAAAAAAAAAAAAAAAAAAGGATCGTGCTAGAATGTCTGTTATAGCTCATGCTTTGAAACATGCTATCTAAATAGCTGCACTATATTTAATGTAAAGAAAAAAGGAACCAGGTAAATCCAAGTGTAACTTTTTACTTGGTTCCTTCTTTTTTAAAACACACAATAAATTGATTGGTTACTTTATTATATTAAATATAGTTCATATAGCTTTATTAATATTTAATGTAATAAATGGTGAAACTTATAGGTTTACTTGTTTTTGTTTGATGCACTGGTTACTTTATTACATTAGACATCAGCACGCACTCGTTTAACTTGTCCAACCGTCTTAATACCAAGTTTGGTTATAGGTGCCCCGTGAACTAACATTAGCTTGACACCTCCGTCTGTGAGGAAAAGGGAACATTTCTTATAAAAGTACTCGTACAATTTCAATTTTAATCATAAGTTATTTGCATATAATCCATTGCAATCTCACTAGTTTCAGTTACTTTTCCTCTTAACTGCTGTGTTCAACTCTATTTCACCAAGAGCAAAAATTACATCTGTGCCTCATCTATGCTGTGCTTTTACAAATAAGTCACTTCTTACTTATTCAAAATGTCACCTGCATAAACAATCAGCCCTCTAGCAGAAACTGGGACATGTGGATAAGCCCTGACATTTGCCAAGGCCAACAAATAAAACTGATATATCTGGAGGCTAGAAATCCAGAGATTGTAAATAAGCGTGCAGCGTCTGGATGTCTCATCTCCAGCATGAGGCAACTTTTCCCTCACGAAGGATTTATTGCCATCTTTTCTGGCTGATATCACTGCGTTTTAATAATGACAAATATTTAGCCATGTACATCATGGTTGTTGGCTGAATCTCCTAAACCGCCAAGCCCCTAAATCTGACACCACTGCTTTAAACCAGCTCTGCAGAAATATTCCGATCTGCTGCGCTTGGTCTTAAAAACAAACATGCTGAAAGTCGCATAAGCATGAAAGGGTGTGAAATAAAACACCAGCAGCCCTTGCCCACATTGTTAATATTTAATGACTCAATCTCCAAAACCATCGCAGCAATACTCCAAAGGGTATGAACCCTCTAGCTGTAAAGGCCATGTACAATATCCAGTGGAAAATTCAGGTTTTATTTGAGCTGACCAGTGCCTGCCCTGCATGTGTTCTCAGGGGACACTACTCAAGCCTTTCTGCAAACCCCCACCCCACCTCTGTGTAGTGTCTCCTGTGAAGCAATAGCAACCTGTGACCAACTACAAACAGGATCCCCCCTTAGTTCAGTTTGACAAATGGATAAAAACAATATTTGGAAGACTTAAGAGTATAAATGTTAGAGGCAAATGAAATCCGGATGATTTCGATCCAGGGAAGGATGAGCGTAACTTCCCACATCTGTTGTTTGGGTTTTAGCTCCCGGGAAAGCCCTTCAGCAGACTTCAGAAAGGGTCAGTAAAGAAATCCAGGGCCATTACAATGGGCTCACACTGTATTTTGTACCATATATAGTAAATTAACACAAAGCCACTGATCAGAGAAAGAGATGTATTGATGTGCGGTCAGACAGTTTTAGACAATGGAAAAAGTCTGAAATGGTTCACTGTATTTGTTCTACAAATGTCCTGCAACGTCTCCCAGGTTCAGTCTTCAGTCTGAACAATGAGTCCACTGATGTGTAAATGGCTGAAAAGCTTAACAAACACCTTAAGGGAGGATTGGTAGTAACATCATCACCATCAGTCCTGGAACAGATGACGCTCTTCATGTGTGTTGGCGAGGGAGCGCGGGGTCTTCCAAGACAGGAAGAGGTTGATTTTGTATTTTATCCTTGGACCAGAAATGACCGTTAAAAGAGCTCCAGTCAACATTTAAGCGGCCACACTGAACCTAACTTTGTGCTCATCGTGCTTCTACCAGTATACGTACATTAAGGCGCTTTGGGACCAAATGGTTCTGAGGAGCTACCTGAGAACTTCATAACTTCAAGGGCATGTTTGTTTGCTGCAAACAGAAATGTTGACCAGGCAGGCGGTGGCCGTAGAGGAATAGAAATTATGCCACTGTTCAGTAAAGCACGTCCTTCACTGTGCTTTTCCTTTGTACTGTTATCATGGTGACTGCTCATATTAAACATGGCCAAGCTTTCAAACGCTCAGGTCAACATCCATCCTCGTCCACTTATCCAATTCAGAATTTGAACAGTGGATTCAATCCCAGAGCAGGCCTGCACACCTGCTGTTCAAATATGTTTGTAGGGGGCAGCCAATCAGAAGACAACTGTTGTAATGGGGGAGGGGCTAAAACATCTTGTTTCAGAGGATGAACTGAAGGGCAGTATCTGATCAATAAGGAGTACTCTGAACTGTAAAGCTACTCTAGTGGAGTATAAAAATAAAAATATGGATCAAGAAAACTTAAAAAAGTCCAAACGTGTCTTCAGACTGCATTTAAGCATAACGAAAGCACCGGTGCTTGACAGCACTGTGCTGGATGAGTACATACTCGGTCTGCAGACAGGACAGCATTGCTTTGTACTATTCTTCCACCTTATGTCATCTTCTCCTATATTCCAACAAACTGTTGCTTTTGTATTTGTTCAGTGTTCATGTTCCTTTTAAAAACACAAAGTTGAAAAGTGACTGTAAAAACTGGTTATTTTCACAAAGTTTGTAGCAGAGATGCTATTATTATAGTGTAATGTCTTAGTTACTATGGCGAGTGCCCTGAGATGACTTGTTTTGATCTGGTGCAGTGTAACTAAAAGTGAGTTCAAATGATTCTGGATTAAGGGAAATGTTTGCTACCAATCCTCATCAGATATCAAGCAAGGTGAGACACGAGTCAAACTTCCTTTAAAATAAAAAGAAAATCAGGCCATCAGCTCATGTACAGCAGACAGGATTATTACAAAGCCAAGGAGCAAAATAAAAGTAATAAATAAAACAAAGCGACTGAGACCCAGTTTTTCTTCTCGTCGTCCATCAGTCTTTTTGCTTTCTTTGTCAAAATTCAGCACGGTCATTCAGACTTCAGCGAACGACAAAACTTCAACTTGTAGCTTCAAATTTTCTAACTAATGTAAAGCATCAAAAGTTGCTGCACTGCCAGTTCTCAGCAGTTGTTGAGCTGATAATCTCTTCACGTCCATACCTCTTTCTTTTTCTTATTTTTTTCCTGTTTAAAGTACTTTTAAGTGGTCTTCATGATTGGCTAATAGGTGCTTTCTGTAACAACACATATATTCACTTGAGACAGAGATTCGCTGTTTTGGTATTAATTGTAAACTGAAATGTTTCAGGCGTCCACCGCAGCATCGGGAGACACGTCGGACCAAACTTTGTCGTTTCAGGTGTACTTCAGCACGTCCCAGTTCACTCGGGGTCACGTCAGCGTCTCACTCTCATCGCATCTGCTCATATCAGTGTTGTTCCTAGGGAAGAAAACGTAAAGCATGTCTTCCTTAAAATGTATTATTCTTATTATTAAATCAATGACTAAAAAAAGCAAAACGAAAGAATACCAACATCTTGAGCGCTGTGTGACTCCTGGTGGTGAATTCCATTAGCCGAATTTGCACCGTGGACCTGGAAAAACAGTCAGAAATGATCATTTTAGGCCTGATTGGACATTAGAAGACCTGTTCAGGTGACCTTGGTTTTAACATCTTTAACAGTCTTAATAGCTACCATTTGTAGGAGATTGATGGGATTTGGTACCAGAAACGTTCTGGTTCTGGCTGCATGCATGCAGTCTAGGTGGGGGTCAAAAGCGTGATTGCATTTGCTGCCTGGAGAGGGCTTTCTGTGGAGTGTTTGCACGCACTCACTTTGTTTGTCTGGGTTTATTCACCAAACACAAACTAGCTGTAGTATGGATATGTGAATGTGTGGTTGCATGTTTCTCCGTCTGGTTTTTAAAAAAAATTTTTACCGGGCTTTTTTCTGGATGCTTCCGCATGGCCTGGACCAGCTGGTCGACTTGTTGGTTGTGCTCTAAGGCGTTCCTCAGGGCGTCCTCAGTGCTGAGCAGCCGTTGGCGCAGACGGGTCACCTCCGAGTCCAGAGCCGAGGGGTCTAGCATCGAGTACCGCCGGTGGTCAGGGGAGGATCGTTCCCGACCCTGAAAGAACCGCACAGGCTAACTGGTAAATCATCCAAACTGTATTAGGTTTATGGGTTCTGTATATATTTATTTTGTTTTTAAACCCACTTCAAGTACTTTGTAGTGAAACAAGTGCAAAGAACAGGCTTTTATTACCCATTTTATATACTTTACATGATTTACATCATGTAGTTTACATGAAACTTTATACATGTATTTAAATCGTTAAAATCTGTTACTCTAATGTAGATAAAGTCATAATAAAATGAATCGATAATACTCAAAGTCATACCAATCTATTCTTTAAATAGCTCTATTATTATCACTTTAACCTTCTGAGCAATCTATTGACTTTGAAGGAGAGGTCAGAGGTCAAATGTGACATATTGTAGACAGCACTCTTTGGACATGACATAAGTCAGATCGAGATCAAGATGAAATCTAGATTAGGTCCTAAATCAATTCATTAGTGGGTGAGAAAATTATTTTCCAGGAAATTATTATAAAAATTCAGTTTGACAAATTCTACGGGCAAATTCAGAAATGAGGCTAAAATTGACTTTTTGTGGTGAACGTACACATGTAAGCATGACTGTTACCTTATTTAAGATTCCCAAATGCTTTCATGTATTTGATAAACAAAAGTGCACAATATGCCTGTCCTATAAAAAAATGTTAAAAATGAAAAAGTTATTTTCTTTTCTTATAATTATAACTTTTCTTTGGAAGGAAAAGCCTTTTTAGCAGGTGCCATAAATGTTTAAAACATATTTGTAACTGAATTTAACTGCAGGAAAAAACCCAAACAGCACAAAGTTTAAAAAATGTTTGCTTTTACAAAATAAAATAATAGCATGTTTGCTAGTTAAAAACAGCTGTAATACTTTCTGTTGCCCTTGAGAAGGGTGATCAATTTGTGAAAACAGTCCTTGTGTTATAAGTTCAGTTTTGAACACGAAATCTCAGGCAGGCAAGTGACCGTATTTCAGTGCAAATTACCAAAATATTTCTTTACCTGACAGAAAGTCTGGTGTCTTTATAGAGACGAGCTGCTGAGAATTCTTTTAAATGAAAGATTAAACCTTCACAGTGTTAAACGATCTTTCCAGGGAAAGTTGAGCATGCCAATTTCAGTATGAAAGCTGGTTACATCCAGAAATAATGCTGTAAAATCATTCATGTGAGATAATGAAATGGGAATAAACTAAACATACTAACAAAGCAAACTTCTCCTCAGCATCATTGTGAACCCAAAACTGTCTTTACAGCAGACCAACATGGACTGAAAAGCACCTGAGAATCTAGGGTATGTTCACGAGGGCTGTGACCAAAATCTCATATCCCGATATAAAACATTGCTCATCCTGATTTGCATAGTACAGTTTTCTGGTCCGTGCCAGAATTTTCATAACCAAACCATGTCCATGCTACAGAGTCAGCCCCTCGTTTAGGAATAAGGTCCTCGATTTGTTTTGACTGGTCCTTCTGTTTGGATCTACCTGGTTCTGCCTGATCTTCACTGGCCATGCTGGTATTCTCTGTGCCTGCATCCACGTGGTGACTGTAAGCACCATTTATAGTTACTTCATGCATTCATTTGAGGTAATTTGCTTGATGCATATTCTGAAATTTGATGTTTGAGAATAATGTAGTTTGTTATCATTTCAGTTTATTTTGAAAAACCTCAACAGGATCTTCAGCTTTATTGTGAAAGGTTTATGTAGAAAATAAACAAGCGGAGCCACATGCGGGGTTTACCGTCGTTGTTGCTAACGAACCGATGCGTAAAAACAGTCGCTTGTCCGTGTGGTTATTTTAAATATAAGAGAAAGAGACAATTTTGAGAAATTAATATTAATATAGCCACTACAGTGACCATCAAAACGATGAAAAAATATTGCCGTGAACAGTTTATTTATTGACATCACGAAAGAAACGATAGCGTGATATGAAACGATAGATGTTTTCATATCATCATCCGATGTATATCGTCATATCGAACAGCGCTAGTTCACACTGTATACACTGATAAAATTCTTTATTAGAAAACTAGAAATCAGCTAGTTTTTTGTCAGTAAATTATCATCCAGATTATCTTTAGTTAGCTTTTCAACCAATGTGTATATTTCATATGCTAAAAGAAATGTGTGCTTCATAGTTGGCACCACTGAACCTGTGAAAACATGTATAATCCCTCAAATCACAGGCCAGGCTTGACAAGGTGCTGATGCTCCTGTATTTCTAAATTTAATTTTAGAAAACATTTTTTTAACATTAATTTAAATAGCAAAAAAGAAAAGCCTCAAAATGTGGGACCGACATGTGGTGCAGTGTTGTCCAGTCATTCCACGGTGCTTTGTTCTCACCAGTAAAAGCAGTTTTTCTCGCAGCATCTTGATGTCATCCTGAAGTTTCTGCTCCTTGACCTTCCACTCAGCCTTGTGGACCTCTCTGCTCAGGTCTTTGTCCATATCCCGGGAATGACGATGTGATTCCAGGAGTAACACCCTCAGCTCATTCAGACTCCTGTGATTTAAAGAAAAAACACACCGACAGAGGGGAAAAGTTGCTTTGTGTCTGTGTTTCTGGTTTCCTGACCTGCAGAAATGCAGTAAGAACTGGACTCCTCAGAGGTGGTAAAAGCACCACAGTTCCCCTGTCAAGGATTATATGAATCACTCTGTTTGCTCAGACCTTGCTCAAAGATCATTATTATCCAAAAGCATTCACAATATGTGAATTTGTCAGGCAGACAGGCCGGTGGGAATAGCGTAGGCGGCACTGCTCCTGCTACTTACCCCAAGTATACATCATCTTAAGTACACTGGCTGTTTGCCGACATACTTGCATCAGTAAACCACGTTTACACTGGGGAACAGTTTTCTGTGCCTTTGCACTGCATGCTAGCCAAAGGTTTTAGCAACTTTAACATGTTTCCTGCACTCGTGGAAATATTTCATCTCAACATAACAGTGTTATTTTCATCTTTCTAAGAAGCGCTCCGGGTGTTTTCTCTGTAAGAACATCTTTTCCGTCTGGTCTAATCGATACGTTAACAGATTATGTGCTGTGATGTAACGTGAGTCTGTTGCTAAGATGTGTGGCAGGTTTATGAGGTGAGAGATACAACATTATATCAAAAGTCTGCTCAAAGCCCGTTTTAAAGTGAGTGGAAGCAGGGCTGTGGAATTAATCACATTTTATTTTCAATTACAATTTTGGCCTCCAGTGATCATTAAAACAATTCCAAAACGATTACCGCGCCGCATTTCGCTTCACCGCGGCGCTGCAACCCCCTTTTTTCCCCAAATTCTACCAAGCTGTGACAGACGTAGTTCAGTTTATTTTTTAAATAAGTTAAATCCTAATTAACATACAAAGACATCTACTTATAAAGGAAAACTTTTTAAAGAGTTAATTAAATCAAAATTTTAATAAAGTCCATCCTTGATCTGAATATTGACCAAAATAATTAGAATTTTTCCCATTAAGTAAAAAGTTAATTTCATGAAAAGTTGCTTGAATTTTTCATTATTAAAGGAAAGTCCCCCATGATTACTGACAGTACACCTCAGTCACCACAACCTGCAGCTCATGCATGATTCATGACTCCTATTCTGTGATATTCTGTGTGGTATTTGAGGGATTAATTTTATCAGTTTCCTCAGATTAAAACATTTTTCTTGTTTTTTTTAATTAATTTTTTTGAGTCAGCGAACTAGTTATGTGTCCTGTACAAGTATAAACTCACTGGCCACTTCAGTGTGATGCATTTAGGCATGTAGACATGGTGACTTTGACCCAGGTGGGCTGGTCTGAGTACTTCAGAAACTGCTGATCTACTACTCGACTACCAACTCAAGGGTTTACACAGAATCCGTGAAGTGAGCAGCAGTTCTCTGGGTGAAAATGCTTTGTTGATATTAGAGCTCAAAGGAAAATGGCCTGACTGCCTGCAGGTGATGGGCAGGCAACAGTAACTCAAATAACCACTTGTCACAATCAAGTCATGCAGAAGAGCTTCTCTGAACACATCGCGCTTTAAACCTTGAAGCAGATGAGCTACAGCTGCAGAGGACCACACTGGGTCCCACTCCAGCCTGCTAATTTTGCACAGGCTCACTAAAATTAGCAAAGCGCCACCTGGTCTGTTCTGAGTTTTGATTTCTGCTGTGACATTCATATCCGTCCTGCATGCTACCATCAGGTTGCTGATGTTGGTATGACGGAGTAGACGATATTTTCGCCACATTCTTTGGGTCCCTACTGTTGCTGATCATGTCATTTCCTTCATGACCTTACCGATTACCCCTTTAATGCACCAGGCACCATGCCCCAAACCTCAAATCATCTCAAACTGCTTTCTTAAACTTGACACTAAGTTCACTGGGATGTGGTGGAAAGAAAGACTTGTATCATGAATGTGCAGCCAACAAATCTGCAGCAGCTTTGTGATGCTGTCATGAACTGAAAGTCTCTGAGCAATGTTTCCAGCACCTTGTTGAATCTGTGACATGAACAATTAAAGGACGTCTGAAGGCAAAAGATCCAACCTGGTGCTAGAAAGGTGTTCCTAAAGAAGTGGCAGGCGAGTGTATGTCACACACTGAAATAGCAGCTTTATCATTGAGGACCCTAATGTATACCCAACTCTAATTAATTAGTGCGGTGGTTCACTAACATCATAATCATGAATAATGTAGGGACTGCATAATGTCAGAATAATGGAAAACAACTTTTTCAACAGCGCTGCAGAAAAACGCATTTTCTGAACGGCTTAATGAACAAAGGAGCGACCCTGCGCCTCTGCAACGATGCACTGACTGCCTTTTACACTTGGGTGGTTAAATAATGACCATATTAAGCAGAGTGGGGTTTTTTTTGGACAGTGTGCACTAAAGGACTTGGATGTTTTGTAACTCTACCAGACTCTTCAGTATAGAGAGGTGGCCATCTGGCAGGTCTTTGTTGGAGATGAAACCTCAGCCAGCTGCTCTCAGTGACTTCAGGCACCACTTTAAAGGAGGTGCGGGGCGGCCGTATGTGCTGGCACAAAGTCAGATATTTTCATAAAGCTTCTGACGGATGCCCGAGCAGTCATCCATCACTTTAGAGCTGCGTCCGTGTTTCTGCTTTATCACTGGGTCGAATGATGGGGGGAGGCGAGTGGCTCCAGCAGATCCCGGGAACAACATCAGACATCTCTGTCCAGACATCTCTGTCCAGAAGAGCGCAGTCCTGGGAACAGCTAAGATACTGCGCAGGACCCTCAAGCTCCCAGGCCTCTGGTAGAGGACCCGAGCTTGAAGGATAAACCGCCCGCAGGGGCGTGCTGGGTGTTTAGTTGCTATAAAGGACGATGCATTTTAACATAGTTCCAATATGGATTATGAAACAGGTTATAGCTATTGCTGATTTCCAACCTATGTCCCTTGTTGGGCTTCTACATTTGCAAACCACAAACAAAAACTACAACATTAAATTACATAAAATACCACAGAAACTTCTTTGTCTTCTCTAGAAAATGGAGAAAATACATAATAAATCACAATATCTTTGTATCAGAGTAACAGCAAGAACAACCGGATGAATAGCTGCAAAAGAAAATGGAGCAGCGCTTCGAAGTCAAGCAATAAAATCAGTGATGGTGTCTGCATGTATAATACTACGGTGTCATCCTTCGCCGCTGTTATTGAGAAAGTGCTGAGGCAGAATGTCAAATCAATACCGTCTCCGTGTCAAATTACCTCTCTTTCTTCAGCAGCTCCTGGCTGATGCTCACCAGCTGCCCAGAGGCATCATGGGATTTCTTGGTCATGGACTCCAGCTCCGCCTCCACGCGCGTCTTCTCCTTGGCCAGGGCTTCGGCTCTCTTCTCCCCGCTGCGAACTTTGCCCTCCAGCGCTGAAAACAAATCGATAGTTTGCAACACTAGTTATTAATAACTTTAACACAGCTGTGCTAATCAGAACTGTGATTATAAAGAACTTACTACTTTCATTTAATGTTGTAAATGCATTTTAAATCAGATCAGGTGATCACATTTGGGAAGGATTATTTCTGACAAATTTCTATATGCTCACTTTTAATTCTATGCCTGCAACGAGCTTCAAAAGAGGCACGTTTACCTCTATTTCATCAGCTCTTCTTTTAACGCTGCTCTTTTATAACTCTGAAGCTTTTTTCCACTTTTGTTCAGTGCAACTCATTCAGCTCAACAGTATTTTTTTTATTTCAATATATAGTAGGTTCTCAGTAGTTGCCATTATGGTGATCAGTTGAATGAAGGTTTATTTCTGTGAGACGTTTAATGACACTGGGAGGGAGTCTGAAATCCTGATATCGAGGCTCGTGTCATACTCTCTTTAGGTGAAATAAAAAACTCTGAATCACCATAAACCAGTTTTCTCCATCAGGTAAGTAGTTTCACAGTCTTTTTTGGGAAATTCAGATTTTGGGAAACCCAACTTTTTGGGTGTAGCCTTGGCAGCGAATGAGCTGCCCTCCCTGCTTTGCTCACAGCTGTTGGATAAAAACAAGATGAAAATGCGTTTTATAGTTGAATGTTGAATTTGCAAAAGCTAGAGTCGAAAAACATGCGTTAATCGTCTCAATATAGGGGTGATGGATAAAGATGTTTCAGTTTAGAAGGTGACGAATGTTGTTCTTAAAATGTTTATAAGCCCACGCAGTCCATTTCAAATAATGCTGCTCTTGAGATGTCTGCCATTTTTATTCATCTCTGAAACACCCCACGTTTTTCTCCAATGATGCCAAGCGAATAAGATAACGATGCAGGCATTATTATTAATTCAATTCAATCCAGTTTTATTCACAAAGAGCCAAATCAAGAGGATCAAGGCGCTTTGTATTGTAAGGTAAAGACCCCACAATAATAGTGTTTTAGATATTTCAGATCTCTCGCTGCTGATGTCTACCATTCATTTCCCCTTACCATCTTCAAAAATCAATTTATATTTCATTCTTTAAATCTGGAAACAAGTAAAGAAGGGGGTGTTAATATTTAATCTAAACTTTGTGCAGTTTTTGTTTTTCTGAAAATTCTTACAGATCAGGGTCATCACCGATGACCTCAGAGTTTTAAAAAAAGAATAAAAAGAGACGAATACAACGATCCTTCACTTCGAGTTTCAGATTTTTCTTTTCTCGTTTTAAATTATTTACATTCATTCTTCAAAGTGTGTCAATTTGATTATCTGAAGTACATAAAGCGTGTGTTTGGGTGCTTTTGATGTGATGAAACTTATCAAAAGATTTCTGGGTGACGATCAAAGAGTGTAACGGTGAAGAACACGTTCCCCCGCGCGATGAACTCGGCGTGACTGTCGGAAAATAAAGCCTCCAGTCGCTGCACAAACATGCATATTTATTTATTTATTGAGAGAGAGCTGATAAGTTCTCAGTTTAAAACCTAAACTTGAAGGAAATGCTGCAGGCAAATATCAAGCTTCGCCTCTCTTTATCCTGAAATGAAACACCTGTACGTGAAAGACACGATGCCTCCACAGAAACTCAATATTTCAGGATATCTTGTCACGAAAGCGCTGAAAGAACAAAGACATCGACGAGCTCGGAAAAGGGCGCTGCGCGCTTGTTTACCTCCGATTTGTGATTTGAGGGCTTCGACCTGGGAAGTGAGAGTAGAGACTTCTTTTTCCCTTTTCAGCAGCTTCTCCATTGTTTCTGCAGAAAAACAACATAACAGCCATGAGACGCCTCACTCACAGAACGTGCCGATGATCCAAATAAGTGCAGTGATTTGTGACTGGAGTGCCACAACGTTTTCCACAGTTTTGTGTTACTTCCTTCTTTGTCACTTGGCAGGATACAGTGAAATCCTATGAAGTTAGTGGACAGACGTCCTTGTGTACCAGAGGAGCTGCGATTTTCTTGAGCTTTTTGGCCATTACACGCTTAAGTGAGATTTATTTAACAAGACTGAGGCTTGTGAGGCCTTTATTTATAGACTGTGACTCAGGAAATCTATTTTATTTCATAAAGACATACGCATAATGAGTACTGGTCAGTATTTAGCACCTCGGAATACATTATAATCTCATATATAGAAAATTTTAACTTGACATACTTTTGACCAGTTTAGGGAACTGATTTGCTTTCTACTTTTTTTTTTTTTTCTTTCTTAAGCTTGATTCCACTTTTATTATAAATATAAGGCCCTTTTGTAACCACTAGCTGTTTAGCTTAGCTTAGCACAAACAGTGGAAATAGCTAGCCTGGCTCGCTTCAGCAGAGCAACAAAATCCACATCTCAGCTTTGCTTGTATGTGGAAATGACTGTCTGGTGTTTGTGTTTTCATGTGTTCCCAAAATAATGAGGAAAAATTGTATCTGAATGACAAAAACTACCAGAGCCTGCTGAGTAGCTGATGCTTAACTCCCAGGAATGTGTCGGACTAGTCAAAAAACATAAAGGTGTTTTTATGTTGACAAAAATTACGAGATTAAAAGTGAATTAGTGGTGAAAAGCAGATGGAAATCGGCAGAAATCGCTCTATACAATATTATTTTTACAACACATTCTCAGGAGCAGCGGCATCATTCCTAAAATGTTGAGCTCTTTCTTTAAAGTAGTTACGTCCCTTTTTTTTTCTGCCAAGCTTTTAAATTTCTTGTATCTCTCGAGTGCAAACATGGGTAATATGATGAAAACAATGGGAAGTAACACTCTGGGAATTACTGGGAAGTAAGAACAAGGAGCAAACAGCACAAACATGATTACACTAAGAAAACAGATCAGCTGAAGTGTGAGTGATTGGTGTGCTTTTTTAATGAATCTGTAGTCCGGATTAAGATAAACACAAACATACCTTCTATGTTCTGTTTTAGCTTCATCTTCTCATCTGAAATTTCATTATCTTCTATCACCTGAAAGAGGAGAAAGTGTCAGGTGTTGAACTTGTATCTAAACACTGCAGGTGCCTCTTTCTCCTCAGCCACTCACATTAGCATCATTAGATGTGAAGCGCTCTGCCTGGATGGCCTGGAGCTGGTTGGCCGTCACCCTCAGCTTCTCCTCGAGTTTCTGGATCTCTTCTTGGCTCGCCTCCTGAGCTTTCTGCAGAGCCTGGTAGTCCGTCATCTGCTTCTCTGACAGCTCCAGCCTCTCCCTCAGCTCCTCCGCTCTTTTGTTCTGCTCCATCTGAAGCGTCTCCATATCTGCCAGCCTCTGCTCCGCCTTCTGTAGCTTATCCGTAGCTGCCTCCAGCGCGTGCTTTCCACTTTTGGCTTCCAATTCAGCCCTCCATGTCTGGTTGCCTTCAGCCAGCTGGTCTTTGGCCTCCTGCAGACGAGTGCAGAGGTCCTCTCGTTCCTTTGTCAGGATGGCAGCTTCAATTTTATGTTTGGCCTTGAGGTTCTCCACCTCTAGCTGGTGCTCCATCTTCAGGCTTTCCAGTGTGGCCCTCAGCTCCTGGGTGTCCTGCTCTTGACCTTCTGTAGCGGTATGACTACTGCTCAGTGTTGCCTTTAGTTCCTCCAAGGATCGCTGGTGGTCACTGACTAAAGTGTCAAATTTAGCCTGCAAGAGAAAGTGAGAAAGATCGCTGTTTTAGGTCATACTTGCTGTATTTGTGAAACGAATCATTTCAAATCATCTAGTACCCATTCAGGGGATAATGCAACCCAAAGATTTAACATGCATGCTTTAAAAAATTTGAACAGTTTAAATCTAATCTCATTGTGTGCGATTGTGTCTGGTTGTGCAGAAAGCTTGGTGCAGGATCTGCAGTGCTGCAGATGCTCACTGGTATGTTATGGTGAAGAGAGCTGAGTATGAAGGCAAACCTGTGGATTTATGAGACACTAAATTGCCAAATGTTTTGATTGAATTCAGGTGTTCTAACCACGCCCATGGCCACAGGTGTATAAAATCAAACACCTTGGCGTTCACAAACATTTGTGAAAGACTGGGTCGCTCTCATGAGCTCAGTGAGCATGCCACTGTGACAGGATGGCACCTGTGCATGTCCAGTTGTGAAATTTCATCGCTACTAAATATTCCACAGTCAACTGTTAGTGGTATTATAATGAAGTGGAAGTGATTAGGAACGACAAAAACTCAGCCACAAAGTGGTAGGCTAAATAAAATCACAGAGTGGGTCAGTAGATGCTGAGGTGAAGAGCACTCAGAGGTCATCGACTTTCTGCAGAGTCAATCACTACAGACCTCCAAACTTCATGTGACCTTCAGATTAGCTCAACAACAGTGTGTAGGGAGCCTCATCGAATGGGTTTCCATGGCCGATGCAGCTGTGTAAAGCATGCTACCACTGGACTCTAGAGAAGCGGAGACGTGCTCTCTGGAGTGACGAATCACGCTTCTCTGTCTAGCAATCTGATGAATGAGTGTAGGTTTGGTGGTTGCCAGGAGAGCAATACTTGTCTGACTGCAGTGTAAAGTTTGGTGTAGGAGGGATTATGGTGTGGGGTTGGTTTTCAGCAGCTGGACTCAGTCCCTTCAATCCAGTGAAAGGAACTCTCAATGCTTCAGGATACCAGGACATTTTAATGATTTCATGTGCCCAACTTTGTGGGAACAGTTTGGGACGGTCACGTTCCTGTTCCAACGGGACCG
Organism: Oreochromis niloticus; assembly: GCF_001858045.2. Taxonomy (NCBI): domain Eukaryota; kingdom Metazoa; phylum Chordata; class Actinopteri; order Cichliformes; family Cichlidae; genus Oreochromis; species Oreochromis niloticus. The sequence goes on from NC_031975.2 coordinate 27,739,550, forward strand.
TGCAGTTTCGCGCAAACAAGGTCCTTAAAGACATGGATGAGCAAGTTTAGTGTAGAAGACCTTGACTGGCCTGCACAGAGTCCCGACCTCAACCTGATAGAAAACCTTTGGGACTAACTAGAGCAAAGACTGTGAGCCAGGTCTTCTCATTCAACATCAGTATCTGAGCTCACAAATGTGCTTCTGGAAGAATGGTCAGATCTTCCCATAAACACACTAAACCTTGTGGAAAACCTTCCCAGAAGCTTTTATAACTGTAAAGGGTGGGCCGGATTAAGAATGGGATGTCATATTTTCATGAAGGCAGACAAGCAAATACTTTTGGCAACATAGTCCATGTTTCAGTTTGTGGTCATACTTTACCTACGACCACAAAATGTCTTTTCACACCACTTCAAATGCCGGTTTGACTTTCAAGACTTGGTTTTAGGGTTGAAGTTAGAGTTAGGTTAGGTTTAGGTTAGGCTGGAAAGTTTGAACTGGGTGGGATGTACGGAGAATGAGATGAGTGAAGAAGGGATGGACAGAGAGAGACTTCTCAAATTATTAGTAGGAAGAAATTTTGATTAAATGTAACATTCTTGTTAAAGCCACCGTGATTTACCTTTTTCTTTTTGTAAATCCTTTGAAATTTTGTAAGCAAAACTGAATCCCCCTCTAAATGAAGGATTCCTGCAAACACATAACTGCACTGACATGACCACACTGCTCTGGCTGACTTGAAGACAGTTATAAAAAACAGAGCAGGGTACCTTCCAGGTGTCCATCATTTCCACGTTTTCCTTTGTGGCCTGTTGAACTTTCTGTTTCATCTCATTGATCTCCACGTTCTGTTTCTCCACGACAGCCTTCAGTGAGTCGACCTCCTGCTGGCTTGCGGCTAAGGCAGTCTCGTACTTCTCTCTGAGCTCGCTGCTCTCCTTGTAGTGCTCCCGGCCCGCTGACAGCAGCTGCTCGCGCAGCAGGAGGGTCTCTGGCTGGGCGTCGGACCCCTGGGTCGCATCGACACGGTCAGCTTTCTGCCAGCTTGCGTCAGCCCCTTTGAGCTGGACCTGGAGATTCTCGATCTCGGCTCTCCTGAGGCTGAGCTCCTCCTCCAGCTGCATGATGCGGCTCTTCTCCTCAACTGTAGTTTGCTGATGAGAAAGAAAGCAACAACCCAGCACTGCTTTTGAAAGTTTTTTTTCTAAGGAGAAACATGTTCTTTCTATAGAGTAATCGTATTTACTACAACAGGTGGAAGACCCTGCAACAGACTGTCATTCCAAAGAAACAAAGGTGACGTGACGAAGAGCGGAAATCAGCCCATAAGAAAAGGAAAACGGAGAAATCTGTGCAGGTCCTGGAGATGACCAAGTGCATTGCAGAGGATTTACAGTACAACCAAGTGACATAAAGTATGTGGACAGCAACAGATTGTTCAACAGTTTGGCTCCCAGTGAAGATGATACAATGACTCTCACAGTTTTTTTCCTCATTGGTATTTTTGGAAAAGTTAAAACACATAACTGCAAACAAAGTTTGGTTGTGTGCATACAGGGTGTAATTTGTTGGGATTTACTGCTGCTAAAACGTGCAGCCAGGCAGAATTATGTCCTAACTAATTCACCATTAAATCAAAAACCATATCTGATTTCAGTCTGGCTTATTTCGCTTTTGGTCTCAACTCTTTGGATAGCGCTGGACCACGTCCAGTGTGGCTGCAAGTTTTGAAATGCTCTGCTCTAACCACTCGGACCGGTGCACATGCTGTACGTGCCGGATCGCCCCAAACATGTCACATCAGCCGCCCATCAAATTGAATTTTATTTTGTGGAAGAGGTGAGGCAGATTTAGAGATTAGGGTGGATGATGCACGAATTTTGCATTGTTGTGGGCTGCGTGCAAGAAGACAATGCATGAGGTGCGCCTCCCTTCAGGTCGTTTATGCTGAATGTTCTACCTCAGACACGGCGGAAAGTTATAGTAAAATTCTGCAACAACAACAAAAAAAAGGATAAACACGTCCCGGTCACGTTCCCAACCTGATGTGATGCTTTCAGGCTTGGATACTGCAAGCCTGGATACTTACTTTTTAAAACCTAAAGGTTTTAGTTGCATCACTTAATATTTAGGAAGATATCCTTGATTTTTAGAGGGTTAGGGGTTTTTTTATACTTCCACTTGCCTCACTGAAAAGTATCTATTGGTCCAGCCATTGTTTTGTGACAAACATTTTCAGGAGTTGGTAAAAACAAAAATAAAGTCCAAAAGAGAGCGAATACCGGCAAGACTTATAAATAAGTCAATTGAGGGCTATTCCTTTCATTTAAACAACTTCTTAAGCCCTTTTGACGAAGCTTCATGTTCTTATTTTGGTGCAGATGATTGGAGACTGCACAGTCGCTCAGGGCTAAACTGACATTTTGTCAGAAATAACATGAAGCCAACATACAGCAGAGGAAAAACACATTATACAAACACAGAACAGAAGTTAACTCCCTATCCTGGGAGGGCATTTGAGATTTTCACAACATAAATATGAGTGATGCAACACCCACAAGCTCCTCAAGATTCCCATTAATATTGAGATGTCTGGTAACACTTTAATGATGATGAATATCAAAGCAGGAAACTGTGGAACATGTGGACATAAAATCTTAATGTATGAAAATACTGTTGGGAACTTTGTGTTAATATATTTATTTAGTGTAATTAATATAAGTGAAATATCTTTAATAAATTAGGCTGGGGCATTAGCGAGCGTTGCTTATTAATGAATCTGCCAATAGTCGCTCGGTTTTTAATCATTTTTTTGTCTCCGACCATCTCCGTCAGGAAAGACTGGGCTTTTTAAAAGTGCTGAACACAGTTTGCCATCAGTAGCTGACACGCCCATCTACTTATCAGAACTTACTTCTCTAATAATAGCTGCCTCGCTCTGCTTGAGGCCGAAAAACCAAAAATAATGACCAAGGAGGCACTGAAATGCCGAGCATAGGGGACAGACAGCTGGGTAATAATTCTGTGTGGGTTAAGCAACCACTTGCAGGGTCATTTAATCTGTTGTTTATATTAAAATATTGACTAAGAGAGCTTTAAGTCTTCTACAGATGGCGGATGGATTTTGCTATCCTTTTTTCCCCTTTTCCCTGGCTGTTCATAACTGCAGTCGCTCGTAATTTTAGAGGAACACCATCAAAACACTGGCACCGGTCAGGGTTTGCATTTCACTCGGGATCAAAGTCCAAATAAACCATCAGAATTATTACGCTGCCCTCATAATAACGCGGAAAGCCTGCACTTAAACGCTAAAGCCATTGTATCATTTCCATCCAAAATAATTAAAGCGAGGAGCCAAAAGGATCAACGTGTCGCTGTCCAAACATTTGTGCAGCTCAGTGTGCAAAAAAAAGGTGGAAAATGAAAGGAGAGCGCAGCCATTCTGATCATCTAGAAGCAGCCAAGCAAATATAATACAGCAAACCTCAACAGTGACATATGCACAGCTGCAAACATCCTCCACACATTTGTTTCCAATCAGAATGAAAAAGAAAAACAGCCAAAAAACAAACTGAGATTAAGATGGAGGACCTGCTGCACAGTGCACAGATGTTAATTTCAACCCAGATCCCAGCTGACCAGACCAGAGTTACTAGCTGATTCACATCAGAGACGCTGCCTGAGTGGCATTCAGATGACGTTGCACGCACACAGACACACACGCACGCACGCACACAGAGGAGTAAAAGAGTCTATGCAAGGTTAATGTCCTCAACAGCATCTGAAGTCGATTTGAAGTCAGGAATTGAGATAGCTCAAGAGAGGATCAAAGCCAAAACAAGATCAAATCTTTTTTCTTTTTTTTCACCTTGGTTCTCTTACCCAACCTCAAGGACACCGCTTCATGAGTGCATCTTCCCTGTTGGCAGAAGCAGACCTTACTGCATATACGAATCCAAGCATTTCAAAGTGTTTTGTTATCTTTTGATGGCTGAAAATTGAAAGCACAAGCTTGCGCGGTTTGATTTGTGATACCGCGGTCTATTATTAAAGAGCCTGTCTACGTGGAGCGCAGCGCCACATGTCAAAGTGGTGTAAAGGACGTCCTTCGTGGCGCCGACTAAAATGGGCGTCACCGCCTATGATTTGTCTTGAAAAATTTATCGAAGGGTCCGTAATGGATCCCGTAAATAATTTAGCGACTTCTCGTGTGTTACTAATTACATAACTGCTCAAAAATTGGTGCGGCGCCTGGGGAGATTCATCCTCCACAGCTTAAGTGGAAGGGTGCCGTTTCGAGTGATACGTCCCGACATCTCAAAGTGCAGCAGGCGACAGATCTGTAAGCCAGCCTTTTGGTTTAAAGGGGGGAAAAAAATCACCATTTAAATAAAAATTAATGGCAGCTAACTGCAACATTAGACACAAGAAAAGCTGAAGCAGCTGCGAGCCTCGGCTTTCTGATTACAAGCGATGGAATGAAGCAGAGGAAGGCCCAGATAAAGCCAGTCTGGTTAATGATTCTGATCATGTGTAATGTGAGGAGCACTATCATTTTAAGTAAATAACAAACTTCATATTCCCACTACTTTCCCATCTATTTCTATATAATAAAGCTGGTAATATTCCATAGATACATTATTGATTATAAACAAATCCCATGAAAAGACCAAAACCAGATCTACTCAGACTTTATTTATCCTGGGTTTGAGTTGAGGTGGGAGCTGATATAACAACCATGACTGACATAAACTGTGCTTTTTTCAGTTTGACTCACATTAAAAGGCTTGAAAAAACAGGTATGTTCCATGCATGTACTAGTCACGTTAAGAGAATGCAAACTAGAGACTACAGAAAACACCATCTGAAAAGTGAAGCCATTCTTTCCAGTGACCAGCAGGGGGCGCATGATCTGGTTGTTAGAAGAAGCCCAGATGTATAGACGTCTATGGGGAAAATGTCTCTACTTCTCACTTGACCTCTGACCTCAGTAAACACTTTTGTGATGAGTTTAAGGTCTCAGGTGCTAGTTTGAAGTCATACTCAATAAAATATGACAGCTTTGTACAACACAGACCTCATTACAGTTGCAAAAGGAGGGAATCCATTGTGATTTATTGCATTGCAATTTATCACCATATGATGGTGCAATGACCCCCTCGATCATTACGTGCAGTTTCACTGATCAGGTTAGCACGCTGAGCCATCACTGAAGCAAAACTGTGTATGCACAGTGTAAGTACAGGGAGAAAAGTCAAACTTACCAGACTTTTTAAAGAGGTTTTTACTGGATTTCACCGCTTATTAAATAGATCCCACTGAAAATTAAAGTGCTTAAAGCCATAAAGAAGGCGGCATGCCCACATGACAACAAGTGGGCTGCAATGGGAAAGGTTTGGACCATGTCACTGCAAAGAGGCCCTGCTTTTCATGGTTTTTTATATTTTTATAAATAAATTTTTATGTTAACCCCTAAAGCTAGTTCTTTTCCAGATTATAAAAGTACTTAACTATCTTTGTAAAATCAAACTATAAGTATGTTACCTGTTTTTAAAAGATTCAAGCCATCAGTGGAACCAAAAGTTTGGGCCTGTTTGTCTCTCTTCTGCTTGTTGGTTTTGGTCTTTTGTATGGGATTTGGACTGAACACCAGCCTAATCCATTAAACTACAACACTTCAATCAGCTCGCTACACTCATTACAAGTCTCAACCACAGAGTTATGATTCATATCAAATTATTCTGGTGAAGTTATCCTCATATTCTATTCTGTGACTGTTGTGGAGTTCACACCTGTACCTGTTAGCGTGGGGACCTATCCTCCTCCCCACAATACCTGTAGTGTACTCACATGGGGCCGGTATGCTGACACGTACTGACTGTAAGTATGTTTTGCATATCTCTAAACTACATTTGGACACAGACACAGGTGGGATATGTGAGTTATCATCAACAGAGAAGCAAACAGGTGCAGAAGCGCACGGGACAGTGGCCACAGGCAAAGGTTTGCTTGTGTTTTTGTTTTTTTACCCTCCGCTTCTCTAATTCTTTGTGGAGCATCTCTGCTCTCGACTTTTCGAGGAGCAGGCTCTGCTCAAGCTGACGAATATGGGCATGTTCCAATTTCGTCTGAGTCTACGGGAAGAGACAAAGAGAGATACAAAGAAGAAAGAAAAGGGAGGCTGAAAGGAAAAAGAGACCCATACAGATCAAAGAAGGTGATCAAAACGGCTGACAGCTGATGATGAAAGGGCAGCTCTGCAGACGGCAGCAGGGTGCACAAGCTGAGGAGGAGATCTGAGGTTACGTTTCACTTTCACAGAAAGTGCAATTTGCAGTTAAGAACAACTTTGTGGTCACAGGTACATGACCAGAGAACACAAGAGTTGCAGCTGCAGATGGCTCACAGACACGTCAGTCTGAGCTGCTTAATGCATGATGTGCATTAAGCAGCGCAGACTGTGGAAACCATGAAAAAGCATTAAAACACATGGTCTGATTGCATTCATATACACTGTTTTATGTCTAACACTGTAAATAAACATGATCGGCATTAAGAGTCACGTTTATGACTGTTAAACATCTGATTTCTTAGTTGAGGCTGAAATTTCATCCTATTGTTGTCAGCAAATCTTTTGAAAGAATGAAAGGCAAATATATTAAAAAACAAGTACTTTATCAAAAGAGTGGGGAAAAATACAACTTATCCCTGTGGGTTCCTCATCCTTTAACCAATTGATACAATAGTATTCACAGTTTCCTTATCCCTGTTACAGGAGATAACGTCTTAATTGCACTTTGAGCATGTCTAAGTCTATTAATGGTGACTGGCAAATAAACATGGCTTCCACTCACTGTGGAAACATTATGGTATTTTCTAAATGTGACAACAAAGACCCACATAATTTTTGAAATGCGATCTGCATTTTTTTTTAAGAGATAAAATTGTTTGGAATAAAACTTTCAGTCCTGAAGTGAACAAATATGTTCACCTTTTTGAGCCTGTTATTATTATTAATATTATTATCATTATTATTATTATCCGACTACATATTTTTTATTCTTGAACTCTATTAAACCATTTTGCACATAAATTTCTCTTATTTCTCTTATTCTGCACCTTGGTTCAGCCTCTAAGTTTGTTTTCTGCCTGAATCAAGCTGTTTTAGCTTCTCCTTACTTTAAGCCACATATGTGGAATTCAGGAACTCTGCACATTATCACATCAAGGTTTATTTTATGCACCCAGATGCTTTTTTTCTTCCCTTTCCTCTTCCTTTCTGTCCCGATGTCCAGGATGTGCGTTACGCTGAGAGAGCTTTCAGGGTTGAAAACAGTCTCCTGTGACTAACATGGACCTGTAATATTACGGTGATTCACATTGTGAAGCATATACGCTTTTTTCATTCAGCTATTAATGCTGATAAATACCTCCAGGTCTCCTTTGGTGATGGATTCCTCTTCTACTCTGAACTGTAGGTCCTCCACTTTCCTGTAAAAGCATTATGGGAAATAAAGAAGGGACAATTAGCTGAGCAGTATTCAAGCCTCACACAGTGTCCAGGGAGCGACCGGCACTGCAGGCAATCACAGCAGTTTGCAGAAGTCACAATTTCTGTCATATTGGTTGAGACGGACAATGAAACGTCTCCCGGGAAAAGTTCAAACATTCTAAGCAATTTGTTTTTATTTATATTTAAAAGGAAGCTAAGATTAGCCTGCATTTACCTGCTTTTTGTCCTCTGTGCACGTCACATGCATGAATGCATAATATCTGACTTTAGGAGCAGAAACGGTTTTTGCTTGGTAACCTCAGGAAGCGAAGTCATTTCCTGAGCTTTCAGATATGGATCCAAACCCTAAACTTTCTGTCTCCGTGACAACGAGGAGTCCCACTTGGGGCTGGTGAGGGCGACTAATTAAGGAGTACGATAAAAACACAACAGGAAGCTTTGGGACAGTGTCGCCTCTATCCAAAGGAATTAAGAATAGATATTTAAAAACTGAATTTAAAAACTAAAACTAGATGCGTGTGGCTGCGTGTGGAGCTTTCTCCATATTGGATACAAAACTCAGTGGAGTTTCGTAATCCACTTCCACTTAAGGCTAGTTTCTTTAAGGTGCTGGTTGGAGTGCCCCTCCCTGAGCCTGGTTCTGCCGGAGGTTTCTTCCTGTTAAAAGGGAGTTTTTCCTTCCCACTGTCGCCAAAGTGCTTGCTCAAAGGCAGTCATATGATTGTTTGGTCTTCTCTGTATGTATTATTGTAGGCTCTACCTTACAATATAAAGCGCCTTGGGGCGACTGTTGTTGTGATTTGGCGCTATATAAATAAAACTGAATGGAATTGAATGATGTGTGAGCGATTACCTTTTTTCTTCTTCGAGCTGATTGGCCAGTTCCAGTTTATCCTTCTGCGTGCTGGCCAGCATGGCTTTGACTTGTTGGAGAGCATTCTCGTTCTCTGTCACATACTGCAAACAGGAGACACAAATTTAATTTTTTCACAACGACAAAGGGTTTCCCTTTTCCACCCGTTCTCCGTCTCAAGTTGTCACATACAGACGCTCAGTCAGGACGCGCAGGTGTCACGTTGTAAAAGCCCCTTTAGCATCGTTTTTCACTGTGTGGGCAGCGCGAAGCGAGATGATGAGGGGTCGGTTTTGTGACCATTACTATGTGCGTAATTGTGGTCAGAGAAGCGGGCTGTAAATGGGAGACTGCCTTTAAAAGTGTGTGAAATGGTGATTTTTTAAAAAACCCAAACTATGCTTTTGTTTCCCATGAAATCAGCCAGACAGCAACATTAACATAAATACATTTTAAGTAAAATTCAAGTATAACCACCCCACCTGCCCCTTCTGACACAGACTATTGTAGGTTTTTGTTCTATCTCCAGTTGTAAAATAGCTATATATGAATGGACTGCATTTATATAGTGCTTTTCGAGACCCTCAAAGCGCTTTACAATTCCACTATTCATTCACTCTCACATTCACACTGGTGGAGGCAGCTACAGTTGTAGCCACAGCTGCCCTGGGGCAGACTGACAGAAGCGAGGCTGCCATATCGCGCCATCGGCCCCTCTGACCACCACCAGTAGGCAGTAGGTGAAGTGTCTTACCCAAGGACACAACGACCAAGACAGACAGAGCTGGAGATTGAACCGGCAACCTTCCGGTTACAAGATGAGCTTCCCAACCCCCTGAACCACGGTCACCTAGAATATAACTACATTCCTTGTATTAAAATGGTTATAGTCTCTTTAGTTTTCTTTGTGTTGTGCAGTTTTTTCACATTTCTGCTTAATTTTTTAAATCCATGCCTCACAGTTTTACTTCCTGTCTTTATCTTCTGATCTGCTCCTTGTACCCCTCAATCAGCCCTAAACCTCAGTGTGCCGTGATGGAGGCCTAAAATCCTAGAATACATCTGGATACGAAAGAGGAAGAAATATTTGTTTCTGCAAATAAGTGTTTATCAACTGATTAAAAGCATTTATGTCATTTTTAGTTGTCAGTTATTTAAATTAGAAACTGCAGGAGTTTGTGTATCTTGTCACACTGCGCTAGGCTGTGAATTTAATTAAAGCTAGCCCTAAATATAATGACCACTAAACTGGCTCATATAACATCTGCGATCACACGTCGAACATGAACCACACCTGAAATTTGATTTAAATCTCTTAAATCACTTTGTCCACTTTGTTAGGCAGGAGGAGAGGAGGTGAGGAAAGAAACTGAGGATGCACAAGTGAAATAAGACGAGGATTTATCCTTGTGTTTCTACTTCTTGTTCTATGATTTTTTTCATATGTTTCCTTAAGTTATTAAAGTACTGTTTACCATTACTATTACTATTACTATTACATTTGCCAGTGTCCTGTATTTGGGCCTCTGTTTTCTAAGACATGACATTGTGCCTGACCAAGTAAGTGTCGAGCTGAGTTTTCCCTACTTCCTCGTACCTGCATGTGCTGAGCCTTGAGGCCGCTCAGCTCTTTCTCCACCTCGCAGATGTGGCTCGTGGCCTTGGCCATCTCCGCCCGCTCCAAGTCCCTCTCGGCCAACAGCTGCTCGATGTGCTGCTGCTTCTCCTTCAGGGCTTCCTGCAGCGCGGTGGTGCCCGAGATCTTCCGTGCGTAGCGCGATGATGTCTCCGTCAGCTTTAAAGGCGAGGAGGAGGGGGACAAAGGCGATAAGACTTTAAGAAGAGGATGAAAGTGTGAACAGAAAGGAAATGCAGATTGGGTTTGATGCATTAAGAAACATCGTTTATCCTGTTAGCCGCACAGATCCCTCTAAGATCCAACAGAATCCAACATCTCGATGCTTCTGACATCAGACTTTCATCGTTTTCATCATCTGCTTTGTGATCACAGGAAATCAGCTGTCTGTGACATGACAGGTCTTTACCTTTTCATAATAAGTCATATTAAAAAAAATAACAGCAAACTTTAAACTTATTTTCTAAATTGTTAGCTACATAAGGCTTTAAAAAATATACATGTTCTTCTTCTCTGAGGAAATATCTGGCTGGTTGGGAATATCTGCAACAGGAAGACCAAAAACAACCATTTAATCACAGTGAATGGTGCAGTATTCTCTTTGGCCACTAGAGGATGCTCTTTGACAGGATTTCTGCCAGCCCTCTATACCTCATCTCATTTCAGCAGCATTTATGGAACTTTCTTTAATAACAACAAGCTAGATTGAAGCATTCTGCACATAAAACATTATATCTGCGCTTTTATGTGTAGATATTTTATATAAAAGGTGTCAGTCAGGCTCAATTTAATGTCATATACCTGTGTGTTTGACAACCAGTAAGGTAACAAATTCATGCTTTTGTGTTGGCAACACTATTATGTAGCACATAGACTCACAGTAAGCTTCATACGTTCACAGTGAATCAGAGATCCTTGTGCAAATTTGTGCCCATAATTCACCATCCAAATTAAAAACGGTGCCTGCTGTCTAACCACTTAAGAAAATTAAAACTGTGCAGGATGAAGCATCTTTGGGAAAGACAATTTTGTGCTGTGCCATCAGACTGATCATTCACAAAGGTTCCATTGAGTGCTGCCAACAATTAAGGAAAGTAAAGGGTAGTGTAGGACCTGGCCCAAACCCAGATGCTAAAATCGATGCGAGATACCCTGATGTCCCATTCATTTCAGTCAGTTGCCAGCTGTTGCTGAGGATATTAGTCTTAAAGACGCAGTGTATGAAACAAGATGTCTGACTTCACTTTCAGCTGCACAGTCAGACATTTAGAGTCAGCAGCGAAGTGAAAACATAAACCGCCTGGCAGATCAGCGAGTGTCAGTACAATAAACTACTTCATCATCCTCCTGTTTGAATCTGCGGCCACGATATTTCATTAGATTTAAAGACTTTCAGCTGAAACAGAATTATGAGCAACTAATAAACAGATCTTCCTAATCTTAATAATCATTCCTGTGAATTCTTTGGGGGGTTTTTTGCAGTTAGGTCCGCAGGTTTTTGGACAATGACACGTTCAAAATATAGGGATGTTTTTAATATTTGGATAAAAATATTTTGCAGCTGAGAAGTGAGATGCTTTGCCAAGCCTAACAGGGTTATGGGTTTTACATGCATATACATATGAACCCTGTGGTTATGTTTACTTACTGACTTTTAAAGGGATCATTTTAGGGAATATTCTCATTTGCTTGCCTGCTAACACTTAGATGAGAAGATTTCTGCCACTCTCATGTCTGTATGGTAAAGATTACTCCATAGATAGCAGTCAGTTAGCTTAGCTCAGCTCAGGAATATGTAATTAGCCTGGATCTGTCCAAAGGTAACAAAACATTTGCCCACCTCCTCTAAACTCACTTGCTACAAGTTTTGTTTTGCTTAAAGTGGACCTGCAATACAAACTTGTGGTTTGTATTAGCTACTGTGCAATAGTTAAGGCTATTTCATTTTGTTGCCTCAATGAGGACAGTTATTTGAGTCAGCAGTGTAAGCCGAATTATAGCCAAAAATCGACAAATGGGATCATTCACTGAAGCATGCATTGATTAGGGTAAGTGTCAATACAGCAGCCCCCGACTGGCATTTTAGCAATACGCTTTCTCTCATCTATCTATCAATCAATCTAGAGATTTACATAACTATATCCATATATACTGTTACAATATTTCCAAACTGTTAAACATACGTGAATTAAACATGTTTCAAACAGCATGAGTATATAAATATAAATCCTCAACATAAGGTTTTCACCATTTTTTCTACTCTTGGCTCTGGCTGATGTCGGCTGGCAGGGATTTCCTTATATGGTCATTTCAGGAAGCGACAGCCCCACACACATGCAAAATATGATAATTTTTCAGCTCTGCAAGTTTTTAAATCTGAATTTTCACCTTAATAAATAAACCTGGTCTTTTTATCGAGGAATCTTATTTTCTGGTGATGGCAGAGGCAGGTGACAGGCAAGAAGGGGGCAGTGAGAAGGAAGGGGCTTTCTAGACAAGTTTCCCTAAAAACAGAGAACCTAAAACAGCCAGTTTAAGATAAAAAAAATGAATAAAAGTAATTTCTTTTACTGTAAATAAGATAAAGCTACTTGAATCTCAAAATAAACATGAAGCTGAAAATCAGCCGATTAGGTCCACTTTAAACTATAAAAGACAAGAGATCAGGACTGGCTGAGACCTCAAAGGAAGCTTAGAGACATGAGAGTGGTGTCGACCATCTTATCTAACTGTGAGAAAGAAAATAAGTGCATTTCCCCAAAATTTTAAACAATGCGTCACACACTGTATCACCCGCCCTCAAATCCACCCCCTCTAAGGGCGGATTTGAGGCGTGCTGCAGTCGTCTTACCAGTCCAGCACGGCTCGGACGTCCGCCTACAGAGGAGGCCACCGAGCTGACTGAACTGATGGAGGAACTGCTGGGGCTGTGGGCCAGAGAGGAAACTCCCATTGCCACCCGCTTGCTCTTCTTAGCCTTCGCCGGGCTGGTGGAGGGGAAGCCGATGCGGATCACTTTGTGGACCGGAGCAAACAAGCCAAACTTAGGGAGACACTGAAAGTATCTGCAGGAAGAGAAGAAGGGGAAGATGCAAGCGGTTGAGGATATTATTTAGAAGTCACAGAGCAGCTTTACAGTTATGTATCTGCAATAGGTTTTCAGTTTTTGAATATAAATAAGTTTATTAGGCACATGCATTTACATTTCTCAATGTAGAGAAGGGAATTTTTGATAAATAGTAACGATATTTGAATATATATTAATATTTGATATATTGGAAATTTGTCTTACAGCTCCTGCAACATCATTTAATTGGTTTGTGAATAAAAACAGAAATAAAATAATAAAATAAAGAGTCGGGAAGCCAGCTGCATCATACAGTACATCGTAACAACCTCCCAGGGTGAAAAATGAAGACGCATGAGTGACAAACACTGCAGTTCCTGAAGCGGCCACTTGAGGCTCAATCCAAAAGTGACTCATGTTAACATGGCCTCCCGTGTTTTAAGGTCTGCATCTATAGCAGAAATAAACACACTTATAGCCAGGTACCAGAAGCAGTTTTTTCTCTATAGCTAATTCCCCTACATGACAAGTACTGTGGTGTGAAAAAGTGTTTGCCCCCTTCCTGATTTCCTAGTGGCTTGCATATTTGTCACGCTTACATGTTTCAGATTATCAGATCATCATCATTTTAATATTAGACAAAGAGGGAATTTTTATATAATTACCCCTTTGCATTTCTTTAGTGTGTTAAGTTAAAAAAAAAAACATTTGAAGTGGCGCCAACTAGCTGTGAGCTAGGCCTCCGCTAACTTTAGTCAATCTAAAATATGTTTATGGTATTTTTATGAGATTATCTGTTCAAATTATAGATAATATGACCTGTTTCATGATTAATTGTACTGAAAGATAACAAACGGGTCTGGTTATTTAAATCCTAGTATTTTGTCTCTGTTACTGTTTTTACGCTAACTAGCCAGTAACTGCAGTTTGCTAACAAAACTAGCTAGAATTCGAGCTAAGCTAATAACTTCTTCTAGATTCCAAAAGCCGACATGGTGACAGCTGCAAAGTATCTGTTGGATTTCTTTGTCATATATAGAGGACAGTGAGTATATTTTCATTTACCTGCTCATTAACTAACAAGGAAAAGAACATTAAGTTACAGGAATGCAAAGACTTTTCTAACCTTTCTTAAAGTATCTCTAACTAAGAATTTATAAGGCTTTAGGTTTTTTGTTCTTTCAGACGGAGAGCTGCCCTGCTGGCCTGTGTCGTTCCCTTGAGTGGAGCTGGTCTTCCTGGGTTTGAACTTCCACGCCTTTTGTGAATCCATTGTGACTGCATTTATGGACCTGCTGTGACTACGTTATTCTCTGCCAGTTCATTGCATCCACAATGGTGGTAACTTGTCTGCCTGAAGCCTTTTACCTCGTCCTTGAAAAGTGTATCCCTGAGGAGTCAGGAGCTCACAACCAGGCTCCCAGTGGATTCAGGGACCAGCCTGCGACTCACCCGCCCGCCCACCGGTACCCTGACCCAATCTCTTTTCTCCTGCATTCTCAAGTCAGACCTGTAAAAAAAACCTCACCTGTAAGCTCTCCCTCTCTACAGACACCACCCGGATTCACCAGCAGTGTTCAGGACGCCCCCATTTCCTCACAGTCTGTCACTGCTCAACACTCACAAACAAAACTTTATAGACTCTCAAATATTGGTCACAGTCTAATCTTATGGTCCAAAAATTATAAAATTCTGACAGAAATAAGCAACAAGACAAACACGCCTTTGTTGTGTTTTTATTTCATGCTGTTTTGTTATTTTCCCCTCTAACTAAAGTTTAATGGAACATGTAGTTTTGGTTTTATTGCCTCACTGTCCGTCTATATTTGATATTGGGTATAAAAGTATCATTGTATAATATTTATAACTCAACAAACTAATAACCTATTCAGAAAAATCTAGCATAGATCCAGAATGTGTGCTACTGGATCCTGAGTATCATTAAAAAAATGTGAGTTTTCCATTCTTGTTGCTTGGCTCTAAAATTCCACCAGCACTTCAAAATGCCTGGAACTACATTTCAAATGTTTTGAATCATTTCCCATGATTGAAAGAGGAATGATGTGTGCTATGTGGACTAAGCAAGAGTCTGAAAGAGTAAATATGAAGGATAAAAAACAGTCCAGAGCAGCTCTGAGCGAGAAGCTCAAACTGTTTCGTTGAAAAACAGATGAGACGGCTGAGCAGACGGATCCACATCCCTCCCCTTGATTTCCTTTTAGGGTAAGAAGAGAGCAGGAATTTGGGGAGCTTGAGGCATGCATAGTGTTTGTATATACCTTGTACCAGCTACTGCACCATCATTCTTCCCCAGAGGCTCATCCAGCTCGACCCCACACCATTCGCCCTTGGCGAAGTCTGTCTCCCCCATATAGCGTATGACTCCCATCTTCGAGCCTCCAACCTGACGACAACAACAAAGGGAAGAAATCAGTTACGCTTAAATACAAACAATTCAATAAAAAGTGTCAAATTGTTGAGTTTTACACTGTCTTTAACATCATTATCAAATCTGACTCTATGCAATTTCACACATCAGTTCCCATAATCCCTTTTGCTTCTGTAAGATAGAGACCGTTGCTACTGATGCGCTCTCCTTTCTATTAACTTATTTAAGATGCAGTTGAGTCAGGAAATATATGGATCCTTTACTTTTTTCAGACTTTACTGTAATGGAGCTTTCATTTTAAATTCTAATATGTGGCGTGAGTAACCGGTACTACAATTTACATACTTCCCCTAAACGCAGCACATGCAGACTTTCATTAAGTTACACTTATGGAAAGAGGACACCTAGAAGGAGAGAAGAAGAGTCACAGTAAGCAGAGATCCTGGAACAATCATTGAGATACCCGTTATCTCTGACTGGGGGTTTAGGTTTTGTCAAGCCAGCTAATGCAAAGAAAGCCCGACTCCATTGAACTAGCTTCATGGTACACCTTTCACAGTCACAAATCAATCAATCAGTAAATAAGTCATATATGAAAAAGGTGGGAACACTTTGGATTTACAGCATATGCAACAGTGCAACGTAACTATTTTACTCAACTGCCTGAAAACACACCATAAACTGCAGGACAACAAATGCATGAAGGCAAAGCAAAACGATGCACTGGTTGCTAACATGAATTTTACAAAGTCACCTCAGACGTCTGCAAAGATCCACCAAACACGTTCATGCAATCATTAAGACATTGCTTATCGTTAAGTGTCCAGTAAACACAGTAATGAAGGTTTCAGGAAAAGCGTCAACTTAACGAACAAAAAACATGTTATCGCATCAAACAAGCATCTAAAACAGCGAAAACCCCGCGCCACTGGAGGGACACACAGCTGTTGAGTATTTTGCTACAAGTTTCATTCACAGCCATCGAGCTGATACAATGAACAGAGCGAAAGTGAATGTTTATATTTGTGTGTAAAGACGTTTTAGATGTGAAGATGAAAGCAGTGCCCTGTTTCTTGAATTTTGTGCTCTGGTTTAACTTTAAAAGCTTGTAAACAGACCGGTCGAGGTGTACTTTTTTCTCTCAAATATCTCTTTTCTAACAATGGCCTTGAACTCCTCTGCTGGTCAGGATCCACATCACAAACACAGGATGCTCTTCTAATGAGAAATGTCAGCAGTTAAGGCCATGACGGTGTAATTTTAGCATTTTCTGTTCAAGATGTTCCTTCCTGCGGTCGAGACAGTAAATCTGTGGGTGTAGGCATAAGCAGGGTCTCTATTTCTCTAATGTACAGGTGCACACAATAAAATTAAGCTCCCTGTCAAACTGTCTTACCTGGACACTTGAATATAGTGGTATGCTTTTGGGGGACGTGTGTATTCTTCCTAATAAGCGAAAATGTCTGCTGTAGAAACAAAGGCACATAAATAACCCAAAACAAAGTTATAACAGAAGAAAAGTACACAAAGTATTTCTATCTGCACAGCTGTGATACTCCACTACCTCAACCTACTTTTTTTGGGTCATTATTTGCCAGCACACACCAGTACTGGACCTACATCTGTAAGCCAGAATCTGATCTATCTGTAACATGATGTGTCTGTTGCAGTTGTTTCTGGATTTAGGCTTTTGTTTGCATAGAAGTTTCACTGTCCTGTCATTATAAATATATTAAACACGCTCAAAGACAACACTCAACACAAAAATCCTCCAGGAATCCAGTTGGTAATTATAGAAGTCAAAACAGAATCGTTTCCTTCCTGCTTCCATCAGCACCTAACCTTGTTATTTATTCACTTTCAATCATTCGGCTAATCAGCTGTTTGAACTTACTCTAGAAATGAGATATTTGACTAGGCTAACTCAATACATGTGAACTCTGCTTCACTCACTTCTCTCAATTCTGTATTTTCCAGTCAGAAAAAAAGTAGGTTTCCTGTGAGGAAGATGATCTAACTGATGGCTGAGGACTGTCCTTCACACATGCTGACCACATTTATGACAAACACCATCACAGACGTGTACAGATACTCAGCATTTAAGAGGAGGACCAGCCTTTAAAGAGAAAGCACGCTACAGTCAGAGATGACAAAAGCAACATGGTTACATTTTATTCATCTCCTTTGTGTTAATTTCATTTACCTGAATCTCCATCTGTATCTATTTACCTATTATTCGATTACAATACTCCCATTCCCAGTACACTGAACAGGTGGAAAAATGCTTAGAGCAACAGATGCTTCTGTATTTATCTACAATTTAAGAACCGTAATTGTTGCTTTGGAGTCCATCAGAGTCTCTTATAAAATATTTTTACACATGGCTGGATTCAGCATGAAACAGAAGACAAGGACAGACTCAAATAAGGCGTGGTGAGTCACTCCTCTCTTGTCAAATTAATATTCCACTCCTGAGCTGACTCTGTCCTTCTCTTAAACCACTGAGGCCAAAGAGGAAGCTGTGCCAAGAAACACTGTGGTGTCACAAGTTATTAAACCGAGATGGTTTGCTGTCTGCTGGGGTGCGTGATGTCTCAGTGACTCTGTGTTAAAATGCCAGCAGGGCTAAAGCAGCCAGTCAGCATAAGCCCCAATCTTGGCTCCTCTTATTTTCAAAGTCATCTGAAAGCTTCACTCCAAGGTATTCGAGATAAAACCGTTCTACACGACTGAATCCCAACATCGAGTTATTCTTACTTTTTTTATACCACATCAAGACGTGACACGAAAAAAATCCATTTACCCCAAACCCCAAGCAGCCGCAGGAACAACTTGTTAAAACATAATAAATGTTACAATAAACGTACACTTGACCGCAGCAGGTTTATAAAACTTCGGGAGCAGAAATTAGCATCAGGGTTAGCAAAGGCCAAAACAGTTCTATCCCGAGATTCATTTATGAGCTGAAAAAATGTGCCAATTTAAGAAAAAGTTCATTTTTAATTTGATGGCAGCAACAAGCTTTAAGTTAAGACTGCAGCAACAAAAGAGTGGAAAAGTAAACTAATTACGTGAATTGGCAGCAGGTCAGTAACATGACTGGGTATAAAAACAGCATCTTAGAGAGGCAGAGTTTCACCAGTTTTGGAAAGAAACTGCAACAATTAAACAAATATTTTTCATCAATGATTCAGAGAATCTAGAGAAATCCCTGAGTGCAAAAGCGTCAAAGCTGAGCATCAGTACTGGATGTCTGTGATCTTTGGGCCCTGCAGGCAGCGCTACATTAAAACCAGGAGTGATTATGTCTCGGAAATCAGTGCATGGACTCCGGAATGCTTCCAGAATTCACCGTCTATCGCTGGCTGTCTATCATACAAAGAAGAAGCCATACGTGAACATGATCATTACACAGCTATACTTAAAAGTTATACTTTTACTCAAAAGTTGCAGGGAAAACACTACCTAGGCTGCTCTTGTTCTCACCTTCAAGTCCTGGTGAGTCAATACACTGTGTATAGTTCTGTGTCACTGCTATTGCATACTGCAGCCAACACCTTGTAGCCAAACATTCACACTTTGACTCAGGTAATCTGTCATCAGTGACAGTAACTCTAAGTTTGCAAATTTCCTTGAAATATCAAGATATAATTTCGAGGCTGTATCGTCCACCCTTAGCTGCAAATTTGCTGCAACAATAACAACCGAGCACCTGCGCATTCCGATTAGCATACATATATTCACACCTAGAGCACACCTGCAGACCTTTTCAACATGAAAATAACTCAGAGAGTGCAAAAGTGCACTGTCAGATTTGCTAGTTTTAAGTATTATAACATTTATGAGAATTATCAACAGAATGCCACGAAATAACAGTTGTGATGGTATCCTGAAGATATATATGCACACTTTCTCGTTATATCACTTTGTGCATCAACGCTGAGTCACCCCAGCATCCACATAAAGAAGAAATACATAGCCTAGCTGTCCATACAACATGTTTCACTTCCTGTATGAGTCTGTTAAACATTTTAAAGGACAGCCAGCTGGTAAATGAAGCATTTAATGCATGATAGCTAGAGTTCCTGATCATTAGCGAGCAGAGTGCAATGGACAGCCATCCAGTGTTTTTAGCCTTACATCTAGATCATCATACAAGCTGGTTACTGGATGATTTCTATCCTGTATCAGGGTCTCAAAAGGCCATGCAGGAACAGCAGTTTTTTGTAAAAACATGTAAAAACATAAACTTTATATCATACAAAAACCTTTTTAGATATTACGCCTTTTATCTCTTTTTTCTCTGGATACAAGCTTGCAGAGAGGATTATAAGTGCTGTACTTTATAGAAAACCTCTCATCTACGTCTGCTGGCTCCAGGACTTAAAGTCCTAATTTTAGATTATTCATTTCATGGCTAATGCACTACTTATTAACCTATCATTAGCCTGCACACGAGGTGTATCAAGCTGTAGTCTGCAACTGTCTGCTAGGCCTCTAATTCAATTCACTGAACTGGACCTCGAACCTGTGTTTGTCAGTTCAGAGCCTTTATAAGGCCAACAGTATTTTATTAGGTTGTGACTTAATTAGCATATGTGTGTGTGTGTGTGTGTGTGTGTGTGTGTGTGTGTGTGTGTGTACACAGTTTATGAATTTAGCTAGCTAACCAAGCTTGCTAACCTTTCCTGATATTCTAGCACTAACCATATGGCAAAAATGTGGTCACTTCTAGATCCAAAAAAACAACATGGCGAAGGCCAAAGTACTAACATGAAGGCTTCAGAACACCTGATTCAAAAGCAGTGTGTAGATCCACAGTGCCAACATCCATCTTTTATTTACAGTCTATGACCAACCCTGGAATATAGGCTAATGACAGCAGTGAAACAATTGGTGGAGCTAATGCTGAATGATTTTTTTTCTGTTTTGAATGATGGTTTAAACTCTTTACCCTCTTTTAAAGTTGACATCTGACGACCTGCCCTGTACCTTTAATGATGAGTCTTAACAACCATTAGAGAAGTTTCTAGGTTTTTCCAAGGTAGCTATGACAGAAACCGCTCAGTTCAGAAAACAGCTTCAAGAGTTACGCCCAGTAGGCTTTAAAGAGATAAAGAGTCAGAAGTGAATGCGTATACACTGATGCACTATAATCCACTAAAATGTCAAAACCAGAGTAATAAGAAGCCATATACGCCCAGTTACTAATACCATAGTGGTTTTGCGATTGTGCAACAGGAAGAAGTTCAGTGACTAGCATGCCTTTGAGTGGCTTTGGAGTTATTCAAATAAACAGCTGCCACATCACATGCAGTTCCACTGGAAGAAAAGGCTCATTTAACTTCTGCTACTGCTCTCCAGTAGCAGAGATGGCCTCTGGGGACAGCCTCTGGTTAAATACTAAAGCTAACAAAGGAGAGGCAGTTCTGAACTTCCCATGGGTGCTCGGATTTCGAAGGTGCCAAGGGTCTGAGGCTGTCCCCTCTTTTGGGAAACACTTCTTTAATTCATCTTTTTAGATATATATATATATAAAAAAAAAAATCTGGGTGACATTCTCTTGAGGCAAACTTTCAAACACACATCAGTAAAGTCTGCCCTTAGTTCAGTATTACTCTAGCGTTCTGTCAGGGCCTCGCCCTGCTCTCTGGCAAAGACACCCCCAGAGTGTCGACTGCTACTATCACATAACTCAATACCTAATGGAGAAAAATAGACTTTCCTTTTTGTCCACAGTGTGTAATCTGAGTTTCATAGTTTTTGCTCATTTCACAAAATTTTGGAGGCGGTGTTGTACTTCCAAATGTGACACAACTGCATGGCAGCAGATCCGAGCCGCCGCAGTGAGATGGATTACACAGGAGAGGCTTAGGAAAATGATGGATTCACAGATCAATGTGTCAGCAGTGGTATCTCCTCTCTTAAGTGCTGAAAGTAATCCGGAGTGATTTACAATATTGACCAGGAGGAAGGCTTTCGGGCTCCCCCGTTTCTAACGGAGCAGGATCTGATGTAGCTATCCCCTGTGTCCATCACTTAATGGAAATCCACGTGACCCGATAATCCCATACAGTAGGCGCTGTATAGACTAACAGGAGCCAGTGGGAAGAAAATGCAAGAAGCAGATAAACATATTCTTCCTGTTGAGGTTTAGTGACATTCTCACCAGCTTCGGTGCTGATGAGAATGGAAAAGGATGATGGAAAAGGAAAAAGATGCAAGAGAGGTTGGGTGAAGGTTAAATCTTAGCACTAAGACCAAATAAGGAAAAACTGAACTTCCCCAGTGAATCAAACAATGTCTCACATTACACTGCATGAATCCAGTTTTACTGAGGCCTGCATGAAATACTAATTAGGAAGTCATTGCTCAGTTACTACTGAGAATTGTGTTAATTTCAAATGTTTACAGATAATCAAGTTAAAATCGTCCACATTTAAAAGGGCAGGGAAATTATTTATCTTCGCATTTGTTAAAAACAGGGCAAATGGGAACATGGTTACATGGGAAGGTCAACACAGTTCTGTCTGTGGCTTGTAAAGCACCCGACATGTTTGTGCAATGGTGGCGCAAACAGAGCTTTGCATCATGTACATCAGGGATCTTAAACTCATTTTACATTGTGGGCCAGACCAGTGACACTCGCCTTTATGTGGGTTTGAAGAAGTTTGATTACACATTTAAACATCCTTGAGCACCTTAATAAAAGAATAAGTGCAAATTCAACTGCACATTTCATTTTCTACCTGATAATGAAATGCTTCTACAGTAAATGAAAGAAATTGCATGTCTCTTTGGCTTTAATTGGAAGAAATAAACATGTAAAATTACTGAATAAAGATTAAAATAAAGCTTTAAAACTTAAGTCCAAAATTTATACCTTCTTTCATGTTTTCCAAAGTTGTCTGGTGGGCTCTTTGTTGGGCCTATTCTGGCCCCTGGGTCTTATGTTTGAGCCCCATGATGTAATGGTAATGTTACATGTGGTCTACTCACCAAAACTCGATCTCCAACTCGAAGATCTTTATCTCCTGCTTTTTTAACCGAACCAC
Organism: Oreochromis niloticus; assembly: GCF_001858045.2. Taxonomy (NCBI): domain Eukaryota; kingdom Metazoa; phylum Chordata; class Actinopteri; order Cichliformes; family Cichlidae; genus Oreochromis; species Oreochromis niloticus. The sequence goes on from NC_031975.2 coordinate 27,762,045, forward strand.
TGTCGGACATGTTGGACCCAGACTCATTTCCTGTTTTCACGGCGCTGTTGAGCAGGCCTTCTCTGAGCGGTACCACCACTCGCTGGCCGGCGGGGGCGCCGCTGCCACCCTGCTGAGTCTGATTCTGGGTTGAGTCGGTGGAGTGGCTGTCGCTCCCCTCTCCGACTGGCTGTCGGGTGAGCTTTGAGGGTCGGGTAAAGATGCCCTGGAGGGGCTGGCACTCAAAGTAGCGCACGCCACCCACTGAACCATCGTTTTTGCCAACTAGGTCATTCAGTATGACGCCTGCCCACTGTCCTGGAGCAAACTGGGTCTCCCCAAGGTAGGCGATAACTCCTGGTTTCACACCATTGACCCAAACCTGTTCGCCAACGGTGTAATCCCCCAAAACATCGTCGCCCTCTTCAGAGATTTTAGTTGGAGTGGTGGGCTTCAGCGCAGCACCTGGAAAAAACACAGAAACACAGTTATCTGCCATGTTGCAGAGCAGCACAAGGATTCATATAACAAAAGCAGAATGTGCTTAAATGCATTAAAACTAAAAGGTGCATGGAAACTGTGTCATTTCTTCTTCTTCTTATCATCTTCCCAGTCACTCTTGGTACTGCCGAGATCTCGGCTGAAGACTAGAGGTGACCACGCGTTTGCCTTGGCTGCACCCGATTTATGGAATAACCTCCCCATCGCTATACGCGAGTCTGATTCCATCCATTCCTTCAAATCGCGGTTAAAAACCCACTTATTTAGCCTCGCCTTTTCTACCAGTTAACGCTTGCTTGATAGTTAGCTGAACGCTTATTCTTATCTTCGGCTTATTCTTAATTACTTTTAAATCATTTTTAATTTTTTGACTGTTTTATCCTCTACACTTAGCTTTCTTTTATGCTTTTATATGCAATTCTTTTGCCTTCGTGTGTTTTAATGCCATTCAACCTGCGAGCACGGTTTGGTACCTTGCCATAGCCCTCATCCTTCCGTGTAACTTCATCTTACCCTCTTGCATGTTAAGCACTTTGGTACACCACTGGTTTTTAAATGTGCTATATAAATAAAGTTTGTTGTTGTTGTTGTTGTTACAGTCATTACACTCCTCTCTGATTTAAGTTGTGAACACTGTGTACATTGTGAGGCCATCCTCATTCACAGTCCAGCAGAATCGCCTTCACACTATTCATCCTGTTTGACCGTGCCAGCAGAAAAAAAAAGCTTGTGTGGCAGCATCTAGCACAACAGAGCAGTTTGTGCAAGATTAGGCGATAGTCTAATTCCTTCTGAAAAGTGGGTCAGAGAGACGGTATCTGTGATGTGCCGGTGATTAACCCTGCCATCAGCCCTGTGATATCGCCTATTTGACACATAGAAGAGCTGGATGTCTGTTCTTATCCGCAGCAGCCTGCAAACCGGGCAGGGCACCATTGGCACGCGGTCTGGTGCACCGCGCTGCCGGTAAAAGCGTGTTTATCTATGTCTGTGTGCAGGAGTGCTTGGTGCCAGGACGGTCTCCCCAACACCCTGAGAGTGGGCCCGGGGCTTTGTGAGCTTCAGTGGCTGTGCTCTATGCCTGTTATGCCCCAATTGCTTCCATATGCTGTTATGTGAGCCGCAAATGCAAATAGTGCAACTTCAAAGGGGATTTAACTTGATTATAGAGTTTAGAAGCTTTTAGGAATGTACTGCTTCTGGTAAATTGCTGTTCTGGGGAAAACTGATGACTGACTGATAATTTTGTTCAGTGTCAAGAAGTGGTCATCTTGAAGATGGACGCTTTTCAAAAATGTGCTTGGGTTACTTTTTTCTCTGAGCGTGGACAAAGTTTAGGCTTCGATCCATCTAGCACCATTTACCATCTCACACAAATATACCAGCTGAACTGAAAGTATTGACCAGATGATGGTCATTAATCAATTATGTGTCAAAATGGATGTGGCCCAGGGTAAACTGACATTTAGCATCAGCATCAGCCATCAGTCAGTCTGTGTTTGACCCACATTGTATAGTCCTGGGGTGTCCAACTCCAGTCCTCGAGAGCTACTGTCCTGCAGCTTTTAGATGCATCTCTACTCCAACACAGCTGAATCAAATGGTTGGATTACCTCTTGAGCATGCAATCAAGTTTGGCAAAGGCCCGGTAACAAGCCATTTATTTGATTCAGGTGTGTCAGAACAATTATGCATCTAAAGCTGCAGGACAGTGGCTCTCGAGGACTGGATTTGGACACCCTAGGACACCCAGCAAAGATAGTTGAGAAACTTTCCTGATAAAAAGGTGGTAGTTTAACACTTGCAGTCAGGCCTCCTTATTCCAAATAAAATAAGATTTTAACAAGCTCGAATGTCAAGATGTGGTATGACCCCCTTCATTGTTCAACACAACCTGAACTCTCTCAGGCAAGCTTTCCTGTAACAACTTTAAGTAGTCTCAGAAACAGTTATTCAGGCTTCCCGAAGGACACTCAAAGCTCTTCTTTGGATGTTGTCTACTTCAATAATGTTGACGTCTGGGCTCTGGGAAAGCCAGTCCATGACTGATAGTGTTCAACTGTGTGCTTAGTTTAAGGACAAAGTTAAAACTTTTTTTTTTATCCCTGTCAAACTGTTTTGTCTTTAGCATTTTTCATACCTTTAATTAAAAAAATGCAAACAATGGTGTGCTTGTGGAACAGGCTGCCTGTAACAAACAGCCTAAAGTTAACATTTAAAATGGGTTCTTTGCTAAGCTGTCTGTTATGTGTAGACACAACAGTAGTTCATCCCTTTAGCTCTTTGCCTTTTTTATGCTTGTTGATTCACAGGTAAGTGTTCTTTAGTTTAACAAACAAAAAAATTCATCTGAAAATGGTCAGGTACAAGGAGTGGACTGAAAAAGAGTAAAAAGCAGCTAACGTCTAAATAAAACTTCGAAAGACCGTCAGGAAGCCTGGAGACCGCTTACAGTAATTACAACAACTTTGGCTCCTTCGAAGCACACAGAGGTGGCAGCTCAAGACTTTTACACAGTATTGTATATAATATATAACAATAAGAACATTACCAACTGTTCAATGCTAATCAATGCTAATCACCATGAAACAGACTGCAGTCCTGCAAGTTTCCTGAGTGACTATGACCTGATCTAAAGCTTGTATGTTTTGGATTCAGATTTTTTCCAAACTTTTCTCATTTCCTGGACATCATTTTCAGAAGTACTTTGGTTACATAGGAAGTAGAGGTAAAAGCAGACAAACATACACTTAATAGGACATACAGCCAAACACATGGACAGTGCAGCTGAAATACCACAGCACTATTGGCTCTTTAGATCTGGTACTTCCATGAAGCATAAGGACGAATGACCCTGCCCTCTCACACAACCCAAGAAATAAACTACTCTGTTATTTTTGGACCATGAGTTCAGAGCTTATGGACATTGTATAACGTTAATAATTATTTACCATTTGGCTTTTAGTTTGTTTATTGTTTACATTTTCATATTATTAATCCTTAATAACGTGGGCCTTTAATCCTTTGGTCCAGTTACAGCTTGTATTTCCCTCTCTTTTCCTTTGGTCTTTTCCCCTCCGTTACCCTCCTGTGTCCACTTCCTCTAATGACCTGTGTGTGTTTTTAAGCCCTGCTCTTCCTCTGTCCTTTGTTGCAGAGCTTGTGTGCTTGCACAATGTTCTGGCTTGTGTTTATGGTTCTTGTTACTTTCACCAACCAACATCAAGGCTTGCTTTTGGTTTATTTGGACGGCACTACGTTTCTGAACTTTGGTCTAAACTCTGTGATTCACGACACTCTCTCTGATTTTCCATTTCTTAAAAAGGTTTTAATAATAAATTGAACCTTTCATCTCACAGCACAGGATTATTCCAGTGAGTCTTTGTTGCATTTGCATGAACTTGTGGGCTGTCTGAGTGTCTCTGCGTACCTCTGCAAGGCAGAAAATTCCCTCCTCAGCGTGCGTGACATGATCCAAAAGGATATCTGGATCCAAATTAGTATGTGACATTTTTGTGAGAACTTCACGATGACGTCCTGTTTTAACTGGATATGTTTTTTGGAAGGTATGAGACAGAATGGGGGCAGCACTGTGATGCTGTGGTTGGCACTGTTACCTCACAGAAATTCTCAGGCAACAGTTTCTGTGCAAACTCTTCATGCTCGTGTGGGTTATCTCAGGGTACTCCAGCTTTATCCCACAGTCTAAAGTCATGCATGTGTTCCGAATTGACCATAAGTATGACTGTGAGAGTGAATGGTTATCTGTCTCTCTGTTATCCCTGTGACGGTGTCAATCTGTCAAGCCAACTTTATTTATAAAGAACTTTAAAAACAGCAAGCACTGAACAACGTGCTGATCATAACATAAAAACATATCAGAATAAAGTAAAATTAATATCAAATAAACAAAAATGACAACATAAAATAAAATAATGCAGTTCAAAAACAAAAAAGAATAAAAGCAAAAAATAAAATTAACATATCAAACTGGGTCAAAGTAAAGCAGAAGAGGAGGGTCTTTAAAATGAAAGAGGTGCAATGGCAACGAATTCCATAATTTGGGAGGGTCCAGGGTGTTCCCTGCCTCCCGCTCCATGCTAGCTTGGATAAACTTGTGTCCCCCATCAACACCTGAACTGGATAAGTGGAAGAAAATAGATGGATGGATAAAGGTTCTTCTAAAATTCCTGACCCAATCTAGATCGCATGGAAACTTGTTTTTCCCATTAAAAAAACTAACAAAAAGGTTATTTTTTTTTAAGGTTATTATCTCAAAATTTCCACTTAGTAGCTCAAAATTCAGTTGGAAGTCAATTTCTCAATTCTGAGTTATTTTCTGGAAGTTAGTAAGTTGAAATTTTGACTCATAAATGGCATTTTTTAATTTTATTTTATTCGGTGGTGGAAAGAAACTTCCATAAGATCAGCCTTGAAAAGTCAGGGTAATGTTTTCACCTACATCTGTCTTTAACAATCACATGATCTCACTGGACTGAAAAAAGTAAGGTTAATATTCATGGAGGTTAAGACAATTTAAAAATCCAACATCTATAGCCTGGATTTTTATTTTATGCAGACATCAATGCTGACTATAACAGATTTAAAAGTCACTAATTTCATTTTTCATTTTCATTTTGTGCAAAAGTTAAAGACCTGTGATCAAGCCAAGTGCTACATGGGACACATTGCAGTAAAAAATAAACTGAACCCTGCTAGCGTAACATTATGTAATGGAGTGTAAACCTCTATGACACTGCTCTCCTGCTGTTTCTTCCCACACATACCATAAAAATGGCTACCCTATATCTACATTACAACCTTCTACGTGGATGGGCAACTTTGCGAGCGCATGAAAACCCCCACTTCTTAAATCCAAAGCGTGACTAATCATACTGTAATAATCACAGGACACACAGATCCAAACAATGCAACATGTGATCCAAGCCAGCAAACCCAAGGTGGTGTTTAAAACCTGAGCTAACCCATGATTTGGGTTGCTGGGGCAACAGCACAGTGAGGGTAAAAGGATCCTCGGCAGAAGGAAAACTGGAAACACAGCCCTTACTTTCACTATTGTGCTTGGCCACCTCCCACCACCATCTGAATCCCACTATTCATCAGCTGCACACAATGAGACCTCCACAGCTTCCTCCCGTCCCTCCCCCTCCTCCTCCCAATTATCCCCCCATCTCTCCCTGCTTTCCGTGGCCTCTTTAACTCTGCCTCCTTATGATCGTCTTCCACAGTGGCCATTACCTCCAGTATCTAACTTGTTCTTTATTTTTGTCTCTTTTAAAAGGAGGATAATCAGTTAGTCAAGGTTGACTCTGTGTGGTCATCTTCAGCGGTGTCTGTGGCAGCTGGGTAAGGCTGAGCAGCACATAATGTGACAGATGGAGGGGGCTGACCCTGGGCCTGTTTTCTGACTTTTTAATCAACTTGTTGCTTTTATATGAACTTTGGGAGACGTCATAACCGTGACTTAAAGGACAAATGAGCAGATTTGCTTTATTTAGCCTCATGCAACAGACCACGGGGAATCAGCACATGGACTCACATGGCTAAATACCCTCTAATGGACAGTGTCAAGGGATACCGAAAGAGACACTTTTATGTTAATCTAAAGGCTACTTAATGTTTCCACATTTTAAAGCCACAGCTTGGCCTTTTGCCTGCCACCAGTTTGTTTTCTGGGCCCAGTATTTGACATATTTTGAGAAAGTTATTAGCTAACCTTTGTACCTTTGACTGATATATCAGGGGGGTCGATATATTGGCCGATAATTAGCTATTTTCCTATATCGGTATCGGCATTCATAACGGCTCATAAATGAAAATTTAAAATAAAGAATTTTATGGTCGTTCCAGTTTTATGGAGAGAAAATATCAAGGAAAAACCCAGAAAAACCCAGATATAAAATGTTAATTATAATATTTTCTACAATTAAAATGTACAATTAACATTTTGATTAGCAGTAAGCAAAGGGAACAGAGCCTTTCAGAGAGTTAGACCAAGAGAAAAATGCTGCATGTCTCTACAAAGGCAGTCTACAACCACGGCTGAGATATTTCTGTTGCTTCCAAGGTCACAGGAGATGCTGCATCGCGAGAAGTGGCACAGCTCCGTTATTTCCACATCTAAAGTTCCTAGATGAAGACTTGGATACTTTCCTCTATTCACTCCTTTTACTGCAGTTTCCTTCTTTAAATTTAGCAAGTAAACTGTGCCAGCTTCCGACACAGCGGCCCTCTCTCGCAGTCTTCCCAACTAAAACCAACAAACAGCGGGTTGAGATTTGGAGTATGAGGGCAGGTCAGTGATAAAACTATCTGGGACAGGAAACTAATCCCTCCACGTCCTCGGTGAGGCACAGATATTCTCTCAGGGATTTCTCATTAGTGTGTTTTATAGCCTCCTTTAGGTAATAAGAACAGTTTAATCCAAGATACCAATCATCTCCTTAGCTAAACATTCAAGTGACCAGCAGAAATATTTACATATGAAAAACTACAACAGATCCTATGTAACCCAAGTGATCTGCAAGTATTAGGCTGACTTATTCTCAGGGACTCTGGCTGATTTTTGAGCTGCAGATCAATTGATTGCCACAGTCACATTTAGCATAAACACTAGCATCATATACATTAAATAAATCTGCAATTCATTACCAGACCATCTAGCTACAGAGCTAGCTTTGTGAATTTACCATGCTGACAGGAGAGGGGGAGCAATCTTATCTGGTTTTGACTGGTGTCGTCATGTATTTTGACTAGTTTTGACTCTGACTGGTCCTGTGATAGGCTGGTGACCTGCACAGGGTGTACCCGCCTACCTAAAACCAGACAGCTGTCATTTCCGGTCTGTTGAGTACAGTTATTTCATCAAAACCGCTGATATCGCAGACATCAGCAGGGTGCTGGTGCTGCGACACACTAGATCATGGCTAAAGCTGCATTAAGACATGTATCACTTTCAATATGGATGCTAGTCCAGGACCAAGATATCATGTTTAAAAACACTGGATAACCTTAAGCATGAAAGGTTAGTCTTGCTCTTAAAAAAAAAAATCAATGTTTTTTTTATTATTTTATTTAAATAAATAAATCCAAAAAAGAGCACACACAGCTGAAAATCAGGGAAAAATCTAGACATCTCCAAAGAAGCAGAAGGAGGCAAAGAAAATGAAGGACTGAAACAAAGACATGACATGTGGGGGATGAACTGGGGATTAGGGACAGAACAGGGACAAGACAATCAACACAGGTGACGACAAGACCCACGAGATAACCAACCATTAAAGTAAAACAGGAAATAACCAGAAGACGTATACTAAACATGATAACAGAGGAAGGAAGAGACAGAAACACGAGGCGGGGGGGGGGAGGCTGAAATAATAACAGAACCCGGGGTCACTAATTTCACAGGAACCCATAAATCACACATTAATCACACAGAATGACACTGAAATCAAACAAGAACCAGAATTCAAAAATAAAATGATGAGAAAAATAATGAACAAATCCTAAATTTAACAATAAGGCCAACACTAAAACCGCAGGAGCAGGACAGGGAGACACGAACAGAGACCATGTGGCACAAATAAGGACTGAGACTTAGGCCATCTTATCAAAGGTATGTCTAAAAATACTGCCACTTATCACAAATGAATTACTTTCTCATTAATCTAATTACATTTATTACAGATCACTGTAGCATCAGAAGTCAGACTGTTAGAAATGTGTTAGCTGTCAGTGCAGCATTCACACACTAAAGTTTACGTGGTTGAAATACAGCAGTGGGAAAATAAATCACTGCCACATCCATCACGCTTGTGTATTTTGTGCATAAACAGGATGTGAGCAAGCTAATGACTTCACATATGGCAGAACCAAACAGTTTAAAACCGCAGGCAGGAATTTCGAAGTCGCAGCGACCTACGGTAACAGCTGACAAGCCCTGGGCAACAGGCTTCAGTCCCGCGCGCGACGTTAAGAGATCGCTTTCTGAGCTGATAATGGACGCGTTCGGGATAATTATAGGCAAAAATCTGAGCCGCCGTAGCTCTGACAGAGATGAACAAAAAAGAACCGCCCCGGGTTAAACATAAAGTCGAGCAGATAAATGAAAGACTTGTTTATTTTCTCCCGAAATGCTTCTGTTGTTTAGATTTCTCACAGATTTACAGGCATCAACAGCTCTGGATTGGCATTCGTAACACTTCGGTTTCATTAGAGCCGGATATATTCAGCTGTCACAGTAATCTTAGAGCTCTTAATGTTTAGTGATTATTGTGATATGATGGGAGGCACAGAGTATGGTATAAAATAGCAACTTGTAGTAAAACCAGGAAAATGACTTGCATAAAATCCCACAGCGATGCTTTATAGTAATGTTCCTGTAACACACATACAAGTCCTTATGCTTGTTAACATGATACAATGAATTTAATAAGACAATGTTTGTGTTTAACTTACTATTATATCATTGTTATGCCTTTACTAGAAACAAAAGAAAGCTTGGGAAAATTAACAGTGACATAACAGATGAATGAAAACTCATTAACATATTCTTATTAACTCATTATTTGTTAATAAGCTACTAATAATGACATTTAACCACACTGTTACCTATAACTAATGGTTATCATGTAATGTTAAAAGCGGCGGAACAACTTTTCCTCCTTTCAGCATGAACTGTGACACACTGATCATAAAAGGCCTCCCCACCATCGGGTCGGCTAATTCTTCTGCCCTGTTCACCGCTGGGCGTGGAGCTGTAGCAGCAGAAACTGAACAAACGTGCGTGCAAAGCTGGTGAGACGTGACAGTCGTGTGAGCTGAAAGTGGGCAGATAAACAGTGTGGTTTGCATTTCAGAGCACAAACAGCTGTGATTATTTTGAGCAAACAAGGGTTGTAATTCTGAGTGTTCGTACAGGTTAGTAGTCCTTTTTTTTCGTCAGGAGATGAATCGTCAACTGTGTGGTCATTGCAGATTTACAGTTGAAGTAAACTATAGAAAACGAGTCATATTTCAGTAGGAAAACGTCAACTAATGTAACAGTGTGGCTCACGGGCGTATTTTTCATACTTTTTTTGGACAGAAACTGAACTTTATTGTACACAAGAATGACAATTATCATACATCTGATACATAAACAATAGCTGTTAGTGCAGCTAACAGCTATATATCTTCATAATTATAAAGCTGCACTACTGCATCCTAATATTGCCTGCATGTGGAGCACCATGCTCTTAAGAGCTGCTGTGTTTTGGTCCCTTCTCGTCTACATTTAAAGTAAGACCTCTGTGTTTTAAAGCAAAAATGTGCTTTTAAAGTTATCCTTTTGTGTTAGCTCCTTTCATTTTGGCTGTTTGTTGCCAGCTCAGCCAGCTGTAAATACACAACACTGACATGTTACCATGTTAAGCATTGAGCAAACATGATAATGTAAACATCTTGACTGAGTAATATAATATCATTGATTTTTGGTTACGTTTTTTGGTGCAAATCCAATATTTATACAATTTTTTGCTCCATTTTTGGTCTGAATCATCTCCTGATTGGAAATCTGACTATGTAGCTCCCAAAAACTCCACTTTTTTGGCTAAATAGTTCTGCTCAGCACTGGAGATAGCTGCCCGGAGATAGGTTAATAAGAGTGACTCAACCAGCTGTAAACCTGTAGGAGGTAAAATCAAAACATTAAGCTGAAAAACACTCAAACTTACTAGCTAAGCTTTAATACATGTGTTACTATACAAAAGAAAGAACTGAATATGTGAGTAATAACGAAATGAAGCGTTACAGCACTCACAGCAGAAGAGTGAAATTCAAATCTTTTAGCCAGGCTAAATATGGTTTCGAGAACAGATCAATCCATGGGTATCTTGGCCATCTTATAAAAACAAGGTCTTTGGGATAACATGGTTACTTTTGTCATTATTTTTGCTACAGTCTCTGTTTTTGTTTTGTGTAACAGATCAATATCACCTCTTTACTCTGCAGTGTTTTTGGCCATCCCTAAAAGCTCAGGTTTACCGACATTTACTTCAGTTTGAGCGAAGCTAATGGGGAGGCCTTTGGTCAACAAGATGCCCAGCAGAGGTAAAAGTTGCAAAAGGTTTTGACAGGTGGATCTGTGGAAGGATCAATAAGGACCGCTGATTACTTGCTCTCTGGGTTACTGAGGGTTTCTCACCCTGTGTGCTTTCAGCAGTGTGTGACTGAGGTGTTGGCTGTTGAGCTATCGGCTCTCCTTTGGTCTTTACGTGGCTGCCATGCAGGTCACTTGACGCCTGCGAGCCTGCTTTTTTTCCCCATGACCACCTAGGCCTAAATTAAACATTCATTGATAGATAAATAAAAATCATTTTCCAAACTGCTGAAGGCTACACAAGACTTGCCCTGGACCACTCTGGAAGATGTTTTAAAGAAGTGGGAGACACAAACCAATCCTCCTTCCATGGCTTTTTCTATCATAAAGAACCATGAGGATGTAATCTAATGCAGCTGTGCGTTTCTGAGTCAGCAACACAAATAAATGGTCTGAGCCACATCCGGCGATGAAAAGAAATAACTGGGGGAAAAGACGCTCCTTTTATTTTCCATGGGGTCAGGAGAAGGAAGTGACTTACTGTCTTTAGGGGCAACGGGGCTGGACGTTCCACCCGCCGAGGTCCTTCCCACTGGGCTGGAATGCTTGGCCCCGCGCCCAGGGATTTTCAGTCCACTGGACTTGAGCATGTTCATTCTACGTTAGCAGGGAGACCTGAGAGTTCCTTCTCCCTGGGCGATGAAGGCTTTTGGATCAGGCACTAGATGTGGGAGTGGTGGCTGTCAGTCTCCATGTTTTAGCTGTGGGGATGACAAATATATGGGATAAATACGGGAACGGCTGACAGCACGACAGCTAAACAAACACAGTGTGACATCAGACGTCCAACCCTGAGTGAATGGACCAGATTGTTGACGCAGAACAAATGGAAACTGGTTTGACAACAACTTTATCAGGAACACCTCTGCAATGTAATGCCCTCACACAGCACAGGAAGCTGCTTTAAAGGAACAATTAAGTTTTGTGCACACTGATTTTTGTTGTTTTTGGCCAAGCAGTCATAATTCTACTTGACCTTTATTTCTGAGGTCATAGTGGGTGTTATTGTTGTACTGCTCTCCAACACACTGTAAGGTCTTCCTAACATTTTGCATGCAAAACATTGGCTCAGTGCAGAAACACAGGGATTGAAAGAGATCAGAAATTTCATTTTTTGCAACTTCTTCTTCTTTTCGTGTCCCTACAATCCACTGAAAATCGAACAATCTGAAAAGCAAAGATCACGTCTGGGTTTGGACTACTTGTGCCCACACAAAGCCATAACCTAACAATCCATCTATCATTTCTCTTAACTGCTCATCCAACTTACAGCCCCGGGAGGCTGGAGCCAATCCCAGCTCACACAGGGTGAAAATATAACCTAACAGCTTCTCCAACTTACCAAAAGCCTTAGTGCCTAAATGTGATTTTCTTTTATGTAGCTTCCATCTATATATGTGGTCTTCCTTCCTCCTGAGGAGTCACACTGGGAGTTCATGACTTTTAAGAATCTAAAGAACTGGTAGTAATTATAAAATAATGTATGGATAGCATATTATTAATACACGCCCAGAGACAGCAGCTCTCAGGTTGACTCACTGATGTCAGCTGATGGCAGATTTTAGGCCTTGTGGGTGCTTTTGTTTATCAGGACATTTTCCTTTATATCAGTGGTTCTCAGTGTGGGAATTCTGTGACCCCAGAAGTCCACGATCCACAGTCAAAAGGTCCACAAGATAATTTGCTATAAATCATGAAACTGTGCTTTATCACTTCAAAAGTGTACATCTATAAATGTGGATTATTTACGTCAATTAAAAAAAATGTGAGGATTATCTTTTAGCCAGTAGACACTCTGATACGACTGCGACACATGACGTTAATCTCTAATGAAATTATTCACTTCACTCAAAGTGCAACGAACCATTCCTTAAGTATTTAGGTCAGAAATTTTTAGAATAAGATCTTAATTGCATCTCTGAGTACAAATGATGGTAAGGAACTGTACGCTGTAGTGACAGCCGGACCGGACCACTGACACGTCACACCTCTCTGGAGCTCTCTGGATTGACCCATTTTTTCCACAAATGGTTAAACGGTACTTTATTTTACACAGCTGTGACTGAAAACACCTGAATTCAAAGATGAAGAGGTGTGGCCCAATACCTTTGTATATATAGTGTTTCTAAAGCTTATTAGTACCTCTGCTTTAAGTGTAGTTATTCTTTTTGCATGCTTTTGTATCATTATGATTACTTAGACTTTCTCCACCTCCTTAGGCTCATATTATAGGTGCAATTCATTAGCCAAAAAAAGAGACAAATATTAGGTTTAATAATTATTTGAGTTCATTTTTGGAGATATGACAAAGATTTTGATATAAATTAACGTAAAAAGAAAATCTTGTATTGTGTCAGCCTTATTATGTCATAAAAGAGAGGCATTGCACTCAAAGAAACCTGAACTGCAATAGTAAAGATGTTAGAAGTTTAACTTCCAATTAAAAGAAAATCAAAAGCTTCTTTAAAATATATTTTGAGCAACTTTGTAAGAGTGTTTTTTAGGTGGTGAGTCAGCACGTGTATTTTTGTGCATTTTATGAAGGGTAGGCCTGCTTCTACAACTCTATCCAGAGCACAATGCTTTATTTTCCCAGTTTGGCACTGGCAATGTGGGATTCTTCTTTGATCAACAACAGTAGAAAAAACATTGCAGTAGAGACTGAAATGCATGTGTTCCACTGTTATTACTCATGCTACACTACTGCTGGGGTGCCAATGAGCAAGACATGATTAATCATGAGCCAAACACTGAAGCAGCACTGAGAGAACTTCCACAGATCACAGCTGGCATCGTGTTTTTGTCGATCTGTTGAACTATTTGGCACCTGCATAGCAATCCACACACATTTACATGTGCCACAGTAAATTACTCTCATCTACGCCCCACTGCTTCATACAATCATCCATGATCAACTTAGCAGTTTCAGCAGAGTCTTAACAAGAGTGAAAACCAATGCAGGCCTTTGCCCAAGTAGAACATGGCCTACAAATCATGGCCCAGAGCCCATTAAGAAGATATAATGCCGTTATAGCCTACAATAAACAACACACATCTGGCTGAGGCTTTTAAGCTAGACACTGGGCATTAGGAGGGACGGGGAGCACATTCCAGACGTTGCCTAATCATTCTCCATTTTATTTACACTCATCCAGATAATAAAAAATGGAGAGGATATTCATTTTTGAACCAATCAGTCAGAGCAAACCAGCCGGGAATGATGGTTTTGATCTGAGTGGAGACACAAATAAAGGCCTCTGGCTGTGATTTTTCCTCAGCTTTTCCACATTAAAGCACAGATTCATTTCCCAATCCACACCTTGATTTGAGTGCAAACAGGAGGGCAGCGATGGGCTGATAATGCGCACCTCAACAGAATCTAACACAACGCCGGTTTGATCCATTGTTGTAGCTACTGCGGCAACGTGGTCTAGACTGTCCTTCACTTCACACCCCGAGTCCCCTCCCAGGGAGGAAATAAAAGCACAAAATGGCACAAAAGCGCGTAAAAATGCAGGAAAATACTCACCATCCTGTGAGAAAATTCAGGGGGTGTCCAACTTTGAATTCCTAGCCACGGGTGGAAAACAGGGGATTAGTGGCTGCCACTCCCTGGGATGCAAATATGGATGCTGAGCAGAAACTGAAAGGGAGAGTCAGCGTGGATCAGTGGATGGATGGTGGCAACAACTGCACACTGTCAGCAATATACCGGTGATGGGTTAGCATGTAGCCTGCCGGTTCATCTCTAACAGCGTGTTAGCTCAGGCGGCTACACTGGAGCGAAGATAATGGACTTAAATGAGCCGAACGCTGGCACGCAGGTCCAGACGGTTACCGGCATTAAACGCAGCATCAGCAACACTGAAAAACCAACTTTTTCCGTTTTCTTTCTGCTGTGCGCCTCTAACTGAAAACGTCCTCCCGTGTATATATTTTTCGGCCTCTTCTTTCTCTTGTCGGTGTTCCCACAGTGATTTGGATTTGTTGGGCTAGCACAGCCTCCTTCTGACTGACTCAACCCACCGGCTAGACTGAACAAAGGGGCTGGGAAGGAGAGCCTCCTGGGGGAAAGATGAGTGTAGACTACAGTCTGGCTCATCCCCGTGACGTACTCCGCTTAAAATAATGGAGATTTAAGCTGACCGGTCTTTATCAGTTGAAAGGTGACTCACAAAGCATGAGTCAGGGTTGTTTCCTGTCGTTTGTGCAACTTCTTTGATTCGGCATGAATAATACACAGAAAACTACATTTTTTTGCGCTAAAAATACTCATTTCTGAAGCGTGTTCATACGTTCAAGCGACTTTCACAATGTGAATCCATCGCGTAGCATTTAGGTAAAAAACACTTTTTTACACAAATTAAACTATAAAATAAACATTTTCTAGTATGCCGAACCGCAAAGCGATTTATATCGCAACAAATCAATACCGAAACTCACACAAAGCGCACTGAAATTAATCAACCAACATTGATAAACATAAATAGTAGAAACCCTAATGGAAGTTTTGACTCTCTGAGCCCAAACACCGGCCGGCTCGGTGTGTAAACAGCCCACGAATGTATACGTGAGACGTCTGAAACACATAAAGTGTATGGAAGAATAATAGGGTCAGGATAACCTTAGGACAGACTTTTATTAATTTATTATTTCTGGAAACTGTGGGCGGAGACAAAAAAAATCTTTACATGGATCGCGCGTGATTTCCCCGTTGGATTTAGAACGCCCTCATTGGTCTGAGGAGTGAAATGATTTTTCCAAAGAGACTGTGATTGGGCAGCTTGTTTTTGGACTGCCCCGTTTGACAGCTGTCCGCCAAAGAGACCTCAGTTGGATTGCCCACTGATCTAATCCGCTCAGGTATTATGTAGTCCCTTATTCATAAATAAACTGGGGTGTAGATTCACAAAAAGATAAGAGGCTCTGACTTTTGGTTATTTTTTTATTTATCTTTTTTTTTAATCCATTCATATTTATTTTATTTTATTTTTTTACATTTTGTGTCCCTTTTCAGACTGGGTTTACTTTTTTTCCAGTTTAGTTTCTATTGTTTGACAATGTTTTTTTCTTTTTATTTGTATTGTATTATTACTGCTAAAGCTCCCCCACAGCATATAAGCTACTGAAAACTTTACTGGTTTTTCTAGTGCAAAAATAAATTGATTTACACATTAATGACCCCAATTATAACCCAGTAACACAATACAGTCTAAAAAGAGCCATCCTGTATAATGAGTACTTTTAGTTAAGCTATTTTGATAATAAAACCTCTACTCTTGTGACTACACTTACTCAAACATTTACATCCACACCACCAGTGTAAAAGCTGTAGGAGAAATCAAATATCTGGAAAAATTAATGAGGTTAAAAACACCTAAATGGTGCTATCACAACTTTAACACACACATAGACATACAGTTATGTTAACATTGAGCAAAAATGTCAAGAAGTATGTTGTAGTGGGCCTTGCGAGATAATAAATTCAAGAGCATTATTAAATAATATATATATATATATATATATATATATAGATATATATAGATATAGATATAGATATATATATGTATAGATATATATATATATACCTATTTAGTGTTGTGTTTTTGTTAATGCCAGTCATATAAACTTAATACTTAAAATCTTTATGTTTCTATCTGTTCCATCTGGACGCAGAAACTTTTCAGATTAGGATTGTGACCTGTAGCATCGAGCAGCAGAACTGCTAGTGCGCAGAACTTTTGAAAACTTCCTGATAAGTTTAGATCCTATCTAGAAAACTTTCAAATACACTAATTTTTTGCTGGATCGCTGAACTGCTTAGTTAGTTAAAATCCTGGCTTTTGCATCTCTGTGTGTCTTGATGTGCCCCTGGTATCTTTGGATTGTGACTGTGTGGCTCCTCTGCACAGATCACTGAATTCTCTTCCCTGGTGCGGTAAGCCTGGCCCTGAGTTGAGGGAGAGTTACCTGTAAATATTGGATGTGTGGATTCCCTACATCCCTGGACCCCCTGGAGCACTATTCCCCTTTCACCTTGTGTCTTTGTGTACATTTATTGTTTCACTGTAAATTTAAAAAACTGAACTGGTCTCCTGAGTCCCACGTGCCTGTTAGCCATGTGAAGGAAGATTTACAGAAAAATTTAAGGAACACCTTTTCCACTGTTTAACCAAATATCTAATCAGCTGATAATACAGCAACAATTCGGTGTATTTAGGCATTTAGACACAGTAAGGCGACCTGCTGAAGTTCAAACTGTTCATTGGAAAAAAGTTGATTTAAGTGGTGGTGCCAAGACATTTTGGCCTGAGTATTTAATAAACCTTTGATCTAGATAATCTGTAAAAGACAAAGAGAAAGATATGAAAAAGAGAGAATATCCAGTGAGCCACAGGTCTCTGCATGAAAATGCTTTGTTGATCCCAGAGGTCAAAGCAAAATGGCCAGACTTAAAGCTGATAGACAATAGTAACTCAAATAATCAATTGTTACAATTAAGGTATGCAGAAGACCATCTCTGAATGCACAACAGATGGGCTACCACACCAGGTGCCACTCCTGTCAGCTTTATTAGACTGCTTTTAAAAGTGTTGAAAAAACAGCCCAAAAGGACACAAAACATAAACAAAAAAGCATTTTACAGCACAATTACAATTGCTGGTCAATTTAAATTTATGATCATGAATCATTTATGTTTAACTGTTTTAACTGTGTTGCTTCTTGTACCCTGTATTCATAATTATATGCTTATATAGTTACAATATATCCTTATAAATAATTATAAGGATATATTGGTTTGCTTAATGGAAGAGGGGTGCTTAATATGTACTTGGTGGTCAGTGCAACAGCACTGACCACCAAGAAGGTCCTGGGTTTGAATCCACCATCTGGCCTTTCTGTGCATACCTGTGTAGATTAACCATGGGTACTCTGGCTTCCTCCCATGGTGCAAAGACATGCAGTGGGGTTTAGTTAATCAGTGATTCTAAATTGCCCATAGGTGTTAGTAGTTGTTTTTCTCTCTGTGTTGGTCCTGTAACACTGTTGATCAGTTACAAACAGGTTTGCCTCTTGTCCTGTAGCAGCTGAAATAGGCCTCCGCCTATATGTCTGAATGGAAGTCTGCCTGTGTGCTGCATTTTCTTCTAGTGACCACTTGAGGGCACCACAACAAACCTTTTGCTCTACAGGAGATCCTGGAAGCTCAGTGAGAAATTAGTGATACTGTGCACTGTTGTTTTTCTTCTAATTGTTTACACAGTGGCATGGTGTTAGCACTGCTGCCTCACAGCAAGAAGGTCCTGAGTTCAATTCCACCATCAGGTGGGGTCTTTCTGTGTGGAGTTTGCGTGGGTTCCCTCCAGGTACTCTGGCTTCCTCCCACAGTCCAAAGACATGCAGTTAGTGGAGATAGGTTAATTGGAAACTTCAAATTGCCCATAATTCTGAATGTGAGTGCGAATGGTTGTCTGTTTTCATGTGTGACCTGTCCAGGGTGTACCCTGTCTCTGGCCCTAAGACAGCTGGGATAGGCTCCAGGCCCCTGTAACCCTGAGAAGGATAAGCGGTAGAGAATGGATGGATGTTTACACAGGAGACTTCACTTCACGCCTTTATGGAACAGAGGAGGTACTTTAGCCTGAGGTGGCACTCAATTACTCTCATTGTGAATTAATGTTTCAAACTAAGGAAACTGTTTGGGCCTGATAAATAAATAAATAAATACATTGTTCCTTAAAAACTCAAATTTTGTGACTTGAATTCAGTACTCCGCCTGTGGGAGACCATACTTTGGCAACCACTGGTAGGGTATTGCATTAAAAGTGGGCAATTATTAATTAGGTTAATTTTTAAAAGTTATGTCACATTGCTGGTTTTGACACTTGTTTAATACTTTGAATTCAAAGTTAACATACCAACGATTTCTGTTTAGGTTCTGTTATTTTTCCTGTTTGTAAAGTTTACACTTCTGTATTTATTTTGTTCTGTGGTTATTTCTTTTTTGTCCTGTGTCAGTTTTGTTTCCTGTTTTGTCTTCTCCTGTTTTCACTTGTTGTTGTGTTGTGCACCTATGCACTTATTACTCACCTGCTGGACACGAGACGTGTCAGATAACTCCCAAAATCACTGGACAATGATCAGCCTTTGAGGTGAGGGTTAACTCTCTCATCAATGCCAGTATCACACATATCACTGAAGCCAAAAAAGTTGCATGTCATAGTAATATTACTGAGTCCACAGTTAGAACAACTGACATCAGCAGCTCTGGGAGATGAAACCCCATGAAATAAACCAAACATTGGCCGATGCAACCGGCAGATACTGGCCACCATGATTTTCTTCCTACACAAATTACAACAACTGCCACTTGCAGTGCTTCACAATAATCAGTTTCAAACTTGGTGAAACGTGTAAAAACTAAACTAAAACTGAGAATCTGATTGGTTGGTCATCACCATCTACTCATCTATGTCATCAGTTGTAACATCTTCCACAGACAACATCAGCAGAGTTTTCCGCTTCAGAAATTTCCTCTTAACTGTTTTAATTATAATGTTACAATTCAACGCCCACATAGAGGCCTTCATATACAGGAAGAGGAAATGTATTACTTTGAAAATATCAGCTTTGATGGAATTTTCTGCTTTTCTTCCTGAATAAAGGCCCTGCTTAACCAGCCTCTTTGGATAAGTTAGTATGTTAAGCATGGCAAGTTTAATGTGAGGTTTGGCGCCCTCTTCTGGTGTTAACAGGAAGTTTGTATGCTAGTATGCGGACCTTTTAGTAGTATACACGCCATATGAACATTAAAAGAGATGTTTGCTGTAATAACTACGTAAAAATCATCTCAAAGAGTGCATGTGATGTGGGCAATTAGAAAAAAGGGGCAAAAATTTATTTAAAAATGTATCTGAAGCTACATGTGGCATAGCAGTCTATGTTAGACAAATGAACTAAGCATCTTTCAGAGATTGTTAACCTAAGTCTGAACCTATACACTATCAGGTACTTGACTTGGCTTACATGGATGGCTCGATGGATGGAAATATGATTGTAGGCAGAGACAGTATAAGAGACCGAAACCACACGCAAAGACAAAACCTTTTAAAAACAATTAAATTCATTCAGTTTCTTCCCAGATGTTTTTAGGCTGTTTATTTACACAGCACCAGCTCACAACAACAGTGACATAAGCAACTGCTTTTCAATACGAGGAAAAGACTCATTAACACTGTGAAAAGCACTTGGCGAATGTGGGAAGGAAGAACTCACTTCAAACAGGAAGAAACCTCCAGCAGAAGCAAACTCAGAGAGGGTTAGCCATCTGCTGACACAGGTTGGGGGCTGAGGGGAAGGATAAGAGAGAAATTGTTCACAGCATCATGGGAAGCGCTTCAACAGCCTGCGAGTCAAAGATACTGAGATAATGCTCTAAAGGGTTTCCTTAATTTTACTGCTGAAACTTGTGCTGCTGAGATGTGAGACTTGATTTGTTCTTCAGCACTTCAAACCACTGAGACCTGACTCACTCAACCCCATCTGACATTTCTTGGATAAACTGTGAGCCTGGCCTTATTACAGCATCAATAGGCTCACTAATGTGCCTGAGGAGAATGGGAGCAAATCCCCACAGCCGGGCTCTAAAATACCTTCCCAGAAGTGTTTAGGTTATTATAACAGAAGATTAACACTGATAGCTCAAATGACGTGCTCAGCAGCTGCTTATGGGTATGATGTGTAGCTGTCCGCATACTATTGCTCATATAGTCGAGTCAAGGCTTAAGCATTTCCCAGATTGGTGGTGTCAATTCATTATATTTATATAGCACAGTGAGGTATACAAGCCATCTACATAATAATATTAATAGAATAGACCGCAAACGAATATGAAAAAATGCAAATCATGACATAAAAAAAGCACCAGCATGACAGCAAATAGACCAACAGTAAGAACATTTATTAAAAATGTTATTAAACTGAAAGAAATAGACTAACCAAGTGCATTTTTTAAGATATCGAGAGAGGTAGAGGGGGACCAAATACAGTTACCTCAGCTGTGCTATGATTTAGTTGAAGGAAATCCATTCAGGATTTTAAATCATCCAGACAGTCAGAAGTGTTTTTCATTAAGTAGGTGCTGTCGAGTGTAGCAGGTAGATAAAAGTGAGCAGAAATGCACAGCAGTGGCAGAATATTTTATTTCTTAAAGACAGAATAAATAAAAGCGGGCCTATCATATTGTGCATACATTTGCATACTGTTATGGAGTGATTTATAAAGTTGTGATAGGAACAGTTTCATATTCTTTGGTTCTTTTCATTCATTCACAGAAAGTGAGCACCAGCCAGAGTCACAAGAGTATAACAAAGGGTCACAGGCTGACCTGAGCTGCCACATTAATATGCAGCGTGCCCAGATAATGCCTTTCTGTGCTTTGTAATAATGGCTCAGTGTTTCTGAGTGTGTGGACGTTGCCCCCTCAGCCTGCTTTGGAGGGGAAGTGACTGGATTACGCTCTAATCCCATTATGATGCCGCTGCCATGTGAGGGCCGACTGGAAGGATTAGAAACCGAGGGCTCAACTTCGACAACCCGGCTGACTGTAATGACTGCTCATGCACACTCTGATGGCGCATGTCAACAGCTTAGACGGCACTGACCAACAAGGAAGGACCGTCCCTCTCATCTATCAGCAGTAGATCCACCACCATGGTAACCATGGTAGGTATCATTTGCTTTTGTAATTTTCTGCCTCTGTGCATCAACAGCCTTCAGACTGGCAAGCCTGAAAACATTTGATAAATGACGATAGGCAGAAGCCAGCCAAGTCTGGTGTCAGCCTCACCCAGAAGTAATATATTATGGCAGGTTTGAGTGTGGAGGGTGGGAGGTGCCATGAAAATGTTTTCTGATTCATTAAAATTTGCATTTAAACATAAATAAAGTATAAGATGATAACGCCTGAACTTTAAAACAGAACTGCAGAATTAATTAATTTGGGAAATTTGCAGTTTTTGTGTCTGATGGTTATGCTTTACAAATTCTGTGTTTTATATACACAGCTAAAGATAAAATGACAGGTTGGAGGAAGTCATTTGTTGCCTCTAAAAATATATTTATTTATTTACAAAATGACCTTTAGTTAGCAAAATTGTTTTACATTAAATTTACTTTATTTATAAATCATTTTTTCTCTGCATAAAACTTACTACTTTACATAGCATTTATTTTTTCTATTTTTATAATATTTTTTATTTCAACTTGTTGAGTTCCTATATTAGATTTTTCAAAAATGTTTTATCTAATTTATCTTTATTCTTTTCTTTTGTGTACATTTGACCTTGTTGGGCCATTTGTTATATGCTATATCTTGGCTATCTTAGCTTAGTTTAGCTTAACTTAGCCTAGCTTAGCTTATCCCTAATCATAACTGTAGCTATAACACATTCTTGTTGCTTTAGACAACATTTAATCACATCATATGATAAAATCACATAAATTACAACAATATTTCAAAACATTAGCACCACTAATTTCAGCTAATATCTAATATAAAATTGGGCAAAACTATTTTCAGTGTAAAAAAGTTGCTTTAATGGAAGGTTTTGAGGTGGTTGGTTGACTTTTTGGCTACCCTGCCTGAACATAAAACGCCAAAAGGTTTCTGACCGTATGCAACCAGCACTATTTCTTTGTTTATTGCTCAGTTATAACATGTTGGCATGTAACACACTGGGTATCACATTGGATATATAATCATTGATTTACTTCTTACTAGAAGTAGTTTTTTTTTTTAATCGGGTTTTCATATTATGATTGTTTTAATCCTCTGGGCTAAAAATATAAACATGAGATAATTTTGAAACTGATCATTTTTGTCTCATTTTTGTAAAAATACATATTTTTACAGTCAAAAAGTATGAGGAAAGTCTTCATGATATTTCTGAAACATAAACAACAAGTGCTAAAAGTAGAAAGAGAACCCAACTCAGGCAAATGAAGTCGAAATTAGACTTCCCGAGGACGACATTTGTCCTGTAGCTGTAATATAAGAGGTCAAAACATGTCTCTACTTTAAAAAAACAACCCCGAGTAAATTGAGCAGATTAATATGTAACTAAAAAGATTTCTGCTGGGAAACCCACACTTACAAAATATAAAATTAAATTAAAAAGATAAAAAAAATATGCTTTTTTCCATTGTCCTTTTGTAACGTTTATCTCCTAAGGGTGTTTTATTTCATTGCTCATTTTAATTAAAAATGCAAAGAAGTGCTCACAAGCATTTTTTTCTTTACATTTCTGCAGAGTGAGCTGGATGTTTTTTCCAGTTCCATAAAAGGATGACTGATTTGGACGCTTTTCTTGATGATTACACGTTTGGTTAATCTCAGTTACAAAAAGCTAATGAAACTCCTGAAACTCTCTCTCTTTCTCTCTCACAGGGGTCCACAGTACCTTTAGTTTTTGGGTCAGTCTGTTGCCGCCAAGATACCAAAGGTCTGTTTTGGAGAAATGACAGATGAGAGAATGATTAAGCTGTCTGACCAACCGGGATATGTGTGTCACACAGATGTCAGTGTGTATACATGACAGTAGGTGAAGGTCTGGATGAGGGACAGAGATACGCAAACACGAGACACAGATGAGACGGTGATAGAGACACAATGTTCAGGAACACTGGTGTTTCTTATCCTGCTCTGTTGTTGTTTTAAAGTGGACAGCCTGCAACAGGCAGTCCAGAGGACTGTATTTCTTCTTCTCTCATTTCTGAAATAAGTATTTTTTTCCCCTTCTTGGCTCCCTCGGTCTCATCCAAGCAGCAGCAGAGTAAGTGACATTTTAAAAGTACAGCAGCTGTGACTATGTCAAGGTCTGAGGAAGCAGTCAGAGTCTGATACAGCAAGAAAAAGGCAACATTTTCCTCTACTGGAGAAGCAGGAGCAGGTTCAACAGAAATACCAGTGGTGAATCTAATCTGTGCAGGCTGCAGGCTCTGCTCTGTCTTCATCCTCTACCTCCTCATCCTCCGCTCCAGCTGCAACTTCACACCCTGCAGCAAAGGAACAAATCTTCGACTAGTTCAGCGCCTGGCTGTTCCATAACCTGCAGCACTCTCAGGTAAATGCATGGAAGCGAGCTGTGTGTGGTGTCACTGTTTATTCAGGAGGAAGGATGTGTGGACTGCAAAACTGAATCAATCCAACACCTCACAAAAATTGACTTGGACAGTGAATAAAGAGTTTAGTTAGGTTTTCAATGAATACTTGCATTTCTTTATACTTAAAGAAACTGATTTGTTTTTTGATGGTTTACTGTGCATTGGTTTTAGTGGTGGGAACTGTATGAACTAAAATGACTTTGATTTCTTTGGTGGGAATATTGTTCAAACAGCCAGTGTCACCTGCCACTGTGTCAGCGGTAGATTACACAGATAATACTCGAACTGAATCTTTCTAGTCATCCACTAAACACGAACTGGACCAAATAGGACAGAATAAAAAATCTGTATGTGAACATGATCCAGAATGGCCGCTGATTTCTTTGGGTCAGAGCTCATTTAATAAGGACAGAGGCAAACTGTAAATCTGTTCTGTGGTCAGACGAATTTAAATTTGAAATTCTTTTTGGAAAACACAGATGCCATGTCCTCTGGACTAAACAGGAAAAATAGTACGTGCATTAGTACCTCTGGAGTTGGTAGCTTGGTTCAGTGTTAAAAGGTCTATACAAATTTCAGAGCAATATATGTTGCCATTCAGATGACACCTGTATCAGGTGTCATACTTCAGAATGACAACATCACTCTCCCAAAAGTCCAGACTTGTTAAAAGAAGACAGGACACTGTATAGAGGTAAATGTGGCCCTGTCCCCCATGTTTTATACCCCTTAGTATCAACAGAGCAGCCTATAAATACCGCAGTTTACCTGATTATCGCTGACTGTGTCCATGCCTTTGTGACCGCAGTGTACCAGTCTTCTAATGGTTGCTTCCAGCTTGCTATCGAACCATGTCACAAAGCTTGAATTATCACTAGGGATGGGTATCGTTTAGGTTTTATCCGATACCGGTGCCAAACCGGTACTTTTGAAACGGTGCCGGTGCTTAAACGGTGCTCAAACCGATGCTTAAAGAATGAAGAACACAAAATTGGTCCAAAAACCTCTCATGTTCAGCTGTTTTTTTTTTGTAAAAAGATAACAATGTTAGCCTTTTCTGCAGCTATAGGGCATATATGGTCTCACTCTTGGCTGGAAGCAGTGCTTAAACAATGGAAAAACCACAAACTTTGTCCAAAAACCTCTCATGTTTAACTGTTTTCCACTTTTTCTTTGGTCATTTTAGCCTTTTTGGCCAGCGTGAAGGGAGTATCTGCCATCAAACAAGAAGACAGCCGCATGTAACTACGACGGTGTTTGCTAGTTCACCTTACATGCATTAATGTAATAATGTGGTTAGCGTACTCAACGTTAATTACACACGAACAACATGAAGCTACTCACGCAGAGGAGAACGGCTGCTGCTGCCATCATCATCCGTCATCATTTCTGCTACGCTGACAGGGCTAGGGGCCAGGACTCTACTCTTCGGGTTTTCGGGGGATGTTGCTAACTCCGGGTCCGATAACAGGCACCACACCCGCAGTAGATGTGCACGGTGTGAGGTCTCGCAGCAAGCTATCAAACACGGCGCATTTCTCGGCTTTAAAGAAAAACGCTATGCATCGCCAGGTGTTTCATCGGATTTGAGGTGTCACCTCCTTTGACAGTATCACAGTATCAGCTTAAAGCACTTGTTGCAAGCTGCTGAGTTTGCATCTTTTGCTGAGAAGTACAGCCAGACTTTTGACCGCTTCGCCTTGGGCATTTTTAATCTGTAGCTCTGCTCTAAAAGAACGTACGTACCTGGCCCCGCCTACTATCCTCGGAAACGTAAAATGATTGGCTAGAATTGGCTCAGGGGAAAAAAAGCACCCAAATAAAGCACACATTTCGGTCTGGTTACTACCGTTTATGTCACATGGCACCGGACACCGGTAGCTATCCCTAATTATCACAAACTGGTTTCTTGAAAACCACAGTCATCAGATCTCAATCCACTAGAACACCTTTTGGGATGTGGTGCACATCAAAGATTTGCATCATAGATGTGCAGCCAACCAATCAGCTGAAAGCACACAAAGTTAAAATGTTAGCGATCAGAAACTCTAAGCAATGTTTCCAGCATCTTGAATCTCTCTGAGGCGAAAGGGGGTCAAACCCAGAACTAACAAAGTGTACATAAAAAGTGGCAGGTGAGTGTGTGAGAAATGAAATGTAATGATGTTCATGTGAATGCTGCTTAGCTTCCTCTCCTGTGAGTACAAGTTTAGCATTAAACTTAAAATGTTTAAGTTACAATAAACTGTAATTGAAAATCCAAGCTACTCTGCACGCAACACCTGAACTAAATCACATTAACAAAATGTGAGAAATGAGGAATTAAAAAAAACAAAAAAAATTTGATTTAGCCTATATTTAGCTAGCTAGCATAACTGGTTAGCTTGCTACCTGACAATGCTAAAGCTAAAACTAAAGAAAAAAAGCAATAATGTTTAAAGTATTATCTAAAATATCAATCTGGTACTCTGTAAAATCATCATGAACGTTATATCATCGACTATTTTACTACCTTCCTCTATTGGCATGCTTAGCAAGCTAACAAAAGTAAAGCCTGTTTTTTTTTTTAATATTACAACCTGATGTTTTTAGACAATAAATCTCCATTTCAAAAACAAAAAAGCATATATAACGAAAATTGTTTTACTATATTATGTATAGTAAGGTGACCAAAATACAACTATTGTAATTACATTTCTTTAACCAATATTTTGTTGCTAATTAATGAGAATTTTGTATAATGTACTTTAATTGGTTGCCTTGGTTTTTTGCAGTTATAACTAAATTATTATTTAGTATTTATTTATAGTATTCAATTAAATATTTCTGTGGGTTTTGCAGGAGCTCATCTCTTCTGGTTGCTTCTGGGTGATCACAGTTACGGCTATGGCATCAGCAGCTCTGGAGCTGATGGGCTTCTTCCTGGGCTTACTGGGGATGCTGGGGACCCTGGTGGCCACAGTACTTCCATACTGGCAGATTTCTGCACACGTTGGTTCCAATATTGTCACAGCTGTGGATAACATGCGGGGCCTGTGGATGGAGTGCGTCTATCAGAGCACGGGGGCCTTCCAATGTGAGACCTACAACTCAATGCTGGCTTTGCCTTCTGACCTGCAGGCTGCTCGTGCCCTCATGGTCATCTCCATAGTGTTGTCTATCCTTGCAATTGCTATGGCAACTCTGGGAATGCAGTGCACGCTTTGCTTGGAGAGCTCTGGTGGGGTTAAGAGTCGTGTAGCCGGTGCAGGTGGGGTGTTATTTGTCTTTGCAGGCTTCCTGGCTCTCGTACCCGTGGCATGGACCACGCACGAGGTGGTTAAGACCTTCTACCTTCCAAACGTACCTCAAAGCATGAAGTATGAACTCGGAGAGTGCCTATACACTGGGCTGGCCTCTGCACTCATTTCCATGCTGGGTGGGGGGATGCTATGTGTGTCATGTTGTGAAGAGCAGGAAGGTGGCCGTGGGAGACGCCACGGAGGCGGATATCCGTACCCCGTAGGAGGCGGCATATCGAGCACAGGTGTACGCACAACCTCACAGACCTACCGCAACCCCACCCTGCAGGTAGGAGGTGTCAATACCCCCAGCAGGGGGCAGACACTAATTCGTAGTGCAAGTGGCAGCTCAGAGTCGGGTATGCATGGAGCCCAACGACCTAGGAAGCCCACTGCAGCAGGATATGACATCACAGGATATGTCTGAGGGGTCCACCTGTCCATTACACCTTTAACTGTAACTGCCTCACAGCTTAAGTTTAATAAATGTATTCTTATAATGTATCTAAATGAATACACATTGTCAGTGTTTGCTGGATTTTTTTGAGAAGCAATTGTTAAATGTCAACAAAATTACACAGCAGAACTATTAAAGTTATGTTTCTGTACTTGTTTGACCTGGTTTCTGTAGTTTTCACACGTTTGCATTTATAGAAAATTGTCACTTTTTATCTTTATTGTCAGTCTTTTGCTATCCTTGTGAAATATAAACAAAGTAGACAAAAATGTAGGAAAAATACATGAAGACATTTTAAATAAAAACAGTTTATGAATGGTTTTCATTACGTGAACGTGTTCTCATTAGCTACATAGATGCCTAGCTTTTGCTGCATGTGTAAAAATCTGACTAAAAGTTTTCTGCATAGCAGCCAAAATGGATGTTTCTAATCTAAATCAGAAAGAATACTTCTCACTGTACTGTATTACCTGAAACTGATGTTGGACTGTGCCTGCAAAATGTAAACTATAACTATAAATTGTATTAATTTCCATCCTATTTGAAATTTTGAATGCATTTTCAAAGAATTGCAAGTGCCTTGTACCTTAATATCAGTGTATCACAATGAGATTTCCAGTCGTGCAAAACACAGTTTTCCCGTATATATATTAGTCTGTATATTAATATAAAGAATATTAACTATGTTAAATTTGAAAAAGGAAAATCATGATATTAACATCTTTAATCTGAATCCTTTGTAACGACCAACAAGGGGTCACTGCTCTCATTGCAAATTAAGCTTGTATAGAAGTCCCCCTATATGATTCCCTTAGCAAAGACTTTACTGATGACCTTATGGTCTCAATCAGTCTCACTGAATACAATTCAAAAGAGCAATAAAGCAGTGTATGCTTTAAGGTGAGAAGTCTTCACAACACTTTGAAATTCATCATCTCAAAGCTTTAAAAACTGGACTTTGCAAACCAATGGATGAGAGCGCGATGGCTGCATCCATCTTTTATATACAGTCTATGTGTACATTGACCTCTCTGTGCCACAGACAACGACGACACAGTGAAGCTGGAGTTTTTCGCTGGACAAACTCTGTGATGACTCCATTTTTAAATGACCACAAGCATCCTTTTCTGCATTGTACTCTTTTGTATTTGGAAATAAATGTAAACTTTTCCTACACGCCTTTTGCAGAGCTTTTCTTTCCTCCTACACTGCTTTTTCCCTCAGAATGGTTTTGCAGATACTAAATACAGAAGCAAATGTACTGACCTAAATGAAAAGCAGGGGTTAAACTAGTATACACTGCTAAAAAAAATATTAAAGGAACACGTTTTAATTCGGGTTTACCATCGAGTCTTAAACATCTGCGATATTAATCTGGTCGTTTAAGCAGCAGACTGGGTTTTAATCAGTTCCAGCCGCTTTGGTGTTAATGAAATTAACAACAGGTGAACTAGAGGGGCAACAATGAGACAACAGGTGGAGGCCAGTGACATTTTTTCCCCTCCTCATATTTAAGGACTGCTTTTTTTCACTAGATTAGGATATATCCTAATCTAGTGAAAAAAAGGATGACACATCAATATGTTTCATTGCCAGGTTTGCTGTGTCTCCCAATGCAGTCTCAAGAGCATGGAGGAGATTCTGGGAGACAGGTAGTTACTCTAGGAGAGCTACAAAATGACCTCCAGCAGGCCACTGGTGTGAATGTCTGACCAAACAATCAGAAACAGACTTTG
The DNA here is from genome assembly GCF_001858045.2 of Oreochromis niloticus. Lineage (NCBI taxonomy): Eukaryota > Metazoa > Chordata > Actinopteri > Cichliformes > Cichlidae > Oreochromis > Oreochromis niloticus. Next base: position 27,791,322 of record NC_031975.2, read on the forward strand.
TGAGGGTGGCCTGAGGGCTCAACATCCTCTAGTGGGCCCTGTGCCTGGCAATGTGGAATTGTGGCACCCTGTACTTGGGAGGACAAGCGACACACGGGAAAGGGTTTGGAAAGGCTGTGGAGAACATTATGCTGCCTGTAATATAATCCAGCATGACTGGTTTGGTGGTGGGTCAGTGATGGTCTCGGGGTCACTGAGTGACCCATGTGCTCGCCTAGCATAAACTCAACCGATCATCCGTGGGAATTTGATCATTTTCATTTCTGTCTGATCCACATAGCATCCATTTGTCCCAAACACACTACCCAGTCCATACCAGTAAAGATATCCAGCATGATTTTTTTTTTCCCCCATTGAGATCTGATGTGCTTTCAAAGTGGTTTTACAGGGACTGTAGACAGAAACAAATGTATTGACCGAAAGGAAAAGCACAAGTTAATCAATAATGGCTCTGATGCATCAGGTGTCCACAGCAGTAAGTCAGCCTGTGCCAGTGTTTGATGAATAAACAGTGTGACTTCCATGAACTGCTTTAAAGAAAGCGTTTAGAGATGTAACTTTTCTTAAATAATTACTCTGAAGCTGACAAATAGGTGTGACATAACTATTAGAAATAAAGCAGACTATCTGACACTTGAATGGCCTTTTAAATTGCAGCTGTTAATATTTAAAGACTGCCGGTGTTGTTTGAGTTTCACCTGCTGTTTTCACATTTTCTGAACGGGAAAAAGATTGCAGCCCTGAACCGAAGGCAAACAGAAATCCAACACAAACAGACCTAAACAAACAAAACCCTCACTTTAGTCCGATCAATAAGCAGTTTGAGCTCGACTAATAGCTGCATTGTGAGACCGCTTACTGGGTCAGTTTGCATCCACCAAAATGCGATAAAGGCTCTGAGATCTGAAGGGTGAAAAGTTGCCTCAAACTAGTCTTTCTGCCCTTTTACTCAAAGTCAGCTTTAATGTCAGTTCTGCAATATGCACGAGACACACAGGACTGGAAGGTCGTTTCCCCCGACACACGGTGTGCAACTAGGATGAATCCACAATATTAATTACACACAACATATATCAGCCTATATATAACTACTGCTTTTTATGCATAAAATTATGAGATGTACAAGGACTCTTAAAGCTATATACATTACTGCAACTCTCTGTACATTACAGTGCATGCGATACTGAACAGACATGCTCACTCTGGGGGATGTGGTGCAGTGGGACACCAGTGAGCACTTCTGTTCATTTCAAGTTTTAACCTAAAATCCTGCACACCACAATCCCCTGATCCCAAACATATTTGAGCAAGAGAACGCCGTAGATAAGTAGACAGAGAGCACGCACACCAAGGCTGTGTGAAAGACAAACACACTCTGAACCCTCCTGAGCACCCCTGTGTCACAGAGGCGCGCGCAGCTCTTATGGGAATGTAAACACCTCGTGAATGAGGTCCGTCTCTGTTACTGCTGTTACTCACAGACAACAACTGCAGTAAATAAAGGTTGTAGACATTTCCACAGGGGGGATGTTACATACACCGTTCTATCAGTGTGAACCTGGACTAACGCTGGGTCTGAGAGAGCAATTAACTGCTGCAATAGCTCACTGACTCTCACGCAGAGAACATTTTATGATCCAAGAACTAAGGAATTACACAACAGTGCTCTACAGTAACCAAATAAATATACTGAAGATACCAGCTGACCGACCAATACGGCACGAGAAAGAACATAATCATAATGTGTCGGCACAGGTGTCAGTTTACTAAAAGAACCAAAAAAAGGATTGATTGGGTTGAATCAGCTACCAAAAATGAATCTTATATTTGTAATCTGACATAAATCATCTACTTAACAACTGAGCCCCAAAGAGGTTAATTGGAGTTTAATATGAAGTACCCCTCCACATAATGTACTTTCTGTTGTTTATATTTTTATTGTATTTATATGAAATTAAAATATCATTAAATTCAAACTATTAGAACATACAGTAATTTGATCTTAAAAAGTGAAAGGTTTTACACCCTAGGAGTGCCTGCAAACTTATTTTTAGCTTAACAGCTAAGGAAGTGCAGCTTAGAGCTGCTGCACACTAACAAGATGAGAACAAGGACAAAAAAAAATAAATGTTTAGTTTAAATTGGTTTCCTTTTTTATTATCTGTCAGGGGAATGCTTTTAGATGTTCAGAAGAGTGCAAAAAAGCGTCCAATATAGCACCTCAAAGTAAACATACCACATGCTGTCTGTGACAGAGACTAAAACTATTGTTTCCTGCATATTTCTTTTATTTTTGTTAGTTTTATAAAACAATTTCTAAAGTCTAGTTTTTACTTTTATTTAAGTTAACAAAAATGTTAATTTTTTTCAACCTTGATTTTAGTTTTAAGTCTCTTAACAAGCTGCTGCTTCATACCCAACTTCTCTTAACCTTAATGACTGAATGGCTCCATCTAGTGCCCACATATGGAACAGCAGTGAACTCACACCTAAAACACTAACGAAACCTTCACAGAAGCCCTGCATGTTAAACTGCAGTGGAAAATAAAGCAGCTGTAAGAAAATGTATATAAGCTGAAAACTGTGGATTGCATGCATCGACTAGGACTGCTTGCTCAGTTAGTTTCACAAAAAAAAAATTGCAAAGACATTTCAAAACAATCTTGCTACAAGTCATAACATAATTATTGCTTTAAATAATCTAGAAAGACAACATTTGATAAACTCTAAAGTAGATACAGTAATGATGTGAAATGATGAAGGGTGTTTTTATACATGAAACAAGTTCATGTGAAGTCTCTTCATGTGACGTGAAGCAGATGCTTGAGCTGACTCGAAAACCAAAAAGCTTTTCCCGAGAAACAGATTTGTGTTACTGGATGTTTTAAGATTCTGGATCATTTAAATACGTTTAATTATCAAAATAAATGACACACAGGCGCTGCTGATAATAATAAGCCAAAGAATCCAAATTTATATCCACAGAAAATAAATTCACTGTGACATTAGTTTTAGTCTGCCATTCACAACAGTCTTATTTACATAAAAAACATTTTTCTTGTGTTTTTTTTTTTTATTTCTTCTCCTCCTGCCCTTCCTTCTCCTTCTGTTTCTCCTCTTCCTGTCGTTCACGGCCAAATTCGACCACCAAAGGTTTCCCAAGCAACCGGTATCTGTGGACTAACTGCAAGGCATTCTGGGCCGTTTCAGCATCTGCCAAAGAAAAAGAAACACGCCAAGTAACACCCCAAGGAAAGAACCAAAAAACTAAATAAGGAAAATAACAACTCCCACTCTGTGGATTTCCGGTTTCATGAGGGGAGAGTCTGGAATGAAAGGACCCCTGTGGAGCTGCAGAACAAATGTAATGTATGTGTTTTTGAATCTCTGTAAGGTTTTTTGTGGCCAATTTTCATCAATTTATCATGTTTGTGTTTTTTCTAGACAGAATGTGCATGGATTGATGTTGATTTTAGTAAAAGACTTTTCTGTTAAGCCTAGGCACGCCATAGCACCACGAGCTGCTTTCGTGGCTTCCGCCATTTTGATTTCAGGCATGAAGCCACCAGCAGCAGCAGAGAATTTGGAGCAGGAGCCTCCTGATACCAATCCCCTTCAACCACTACACAACCAGCTGCTCTTTTACACACAGGGAGGTTTCTGTTGTGGTTTAACTACGCCTCCAACGCCTAGTTACTGTTTGTGCCAGGTGCCCTCCATAGTGAGAATAAAAGAGGGGGAGGCCCAACAAACAATAACACGCTCTAACGCCTCACAGACAAAGCAGACATGCCCCTAACTCTAATATCCAGGTGAACGAGTCATAAAAACCCCCATTCCCCTTCAGTGGAGCGGAGAAAGTCCATCCATAGGCTGTAAACATACTTTTTAACATGCTGTCTTTCCCCATTTTTCAGCCATTGAGGTGGTCCCATCAACAAATTGGATTTTTTTGTAGAAACCAGCTGGACCAATCACGCTTTAGCAGAATGTCAGCATTTCTCATTTGCGATGGTACAGTTGCAAAAACTGAAACAACATGTAGTTTTTTTGTGTAGAAACTGGTGTAAAGAATTATTTTAGCTGTTGTATTCATTGAGTACCATCTCCTTGATCGCCCCCTGTTGCACACCTAGCTGTATTGCAGATAATTTTGCCTGCACACCACCCGACTCTCACCTCTTATCTTTCTCACCTGGCAGAGTGATGAAAGCCTGACCCTTCATCCTCCCAGTCAGCACCCGGTAAAGCACCGGGGGCCCGTCCTTCCTCTCAAATCTGGAGAACAGCGCCACCAGCTGGGCCACTGACGCCTGTGGGCTCAAGTTCTTCACACACAGGACCTACACAAAGAGAGAGAAAGCACAGTGAAGCTGGTCATGTTGTGTACCGCCCATCTCTTGACTGTCGCACTGTGTTGTGCTGAAAGTACATCTGATGATACCAGGATGTGGGCCTCTGTTTCCAGCTGCAGCTTGGATGTGCTCGCAGGAAACTATAATTACAGTATACAACAATTATCATCAAGCTCAATTTACAAGTGAGTGCCTCTCAACCTGCACATCTTAAAGGTTGTTAATTGCGGTGAGATGATTTGTTCCATTTTAATGTGTCATTTTAGCAGCGCTACTGTGCAGCCAACATACAGCTTCACTGTGCCTTTAATGTTATCCCTATGGGGAACAGGGAATAAATACACCACACGCAGAGGTGGATGTGCACACTTTCAGATGATGTAATGCCTTTATGTTAGATAGAAACAACAATCTGGGAAGTGCTGAGAGCAGAAACTGTGGAAATAATAATTTGGTGCCACAGCTGGCCTAAAGATAAAGGAACTAATCTGTCAGGATCATCATAAAGGTGTGAGGTTTACAAAGGTAGCTGCTGAGACCTTGGAGGGTTTCCCCGGCTGGTAGTTTCGGAACCTTGGAATGCTCCGGATCCCTTCTTCTGATTCCCGGTTCTTTAGGATTTCTTCATCTGTAATTGTCTCAATCTCCCCCGTCACAGTGAGTGGTCTGCTTGGCCCCGCCTTTGCTGCTCCGCACAGGCTGCTGATTGGCTGGCTTATATTAATCTGTCTCAGAGGAGCCAGTCGCAGATGCTCTGGTCTGTTTTCAATGTGCTGCTGATCTGAGGTGTCTGAAACTGAGTCTGGCTGGATGGATGAGCGACTGTTTCCAGCCTGCAGGTCTGACGGACTGTCAGAAGCATCTCTCGATTGATTTCTGTCTGTCTGTGAGTTTTGTGATTGGTCAGATTCAGCTGTGTGCGGTGCGCCTGTCGGTTCTCCCTCAGATTTCTGTTGTGAAGCTTGTTTCACCTCCTGCTCCCTGAGAACTTCTCTATAGATAGAGTCCAGTGGGTCAGAGGTTGCCCCCTGTTGGTTCTCCTTCTTATCTTCATCTGTGATGGAAACAACACAGGTTACACTTTCCTGACATGACACAATTATGATAGATGACTGCAGATTTTTTTACAATTTGAAATACCACACCATACTACGGTAAAAACAAGTAGAATTATTGTCTCATGCTGAGTCAAAGGACAAGAAAGATAAATGTGTTTAACATGAGTTTAAAAATGGACAACTTAGGTAACTGTCCCCTCTGAGCTTCTGCTTGGAGTTCTGTATATGTAGGAGCAACTGGTCATATGACCTGAGAACTCAGACAGGAGTGTAGAGGTATAGCAGCTCAGATGAGACCATTTAAGGATTTAAAAACAAATACGAGAACTTTGAAACTGACTCTAAAGAGCACAGACAACCAATGGCATGAAGCCAGAACAGGTGCTATTTACTTTTCTTTATGTGTCCCAGGCAAAAGACACGATACAGCATGTTCAACTAAGCGAAGACATAAGAGGGAAGACTGGCTTTGCCCAAAATAATCCAGCCGAGATGTAATAAACAATAAAGAAGAATGAATCCCAGTGGAAGCAGAAGAAGTGCAAAAAGCAGTGGCCCTAAAACTGAGCCCTGTGGGACCCCATATGGCAGAGCGGGAAACAGAGCCAGCGAGGCTGATAATACTCATCTATTTTTCTCTGCTAAGAGTACACAGTTGTAAGTCAGTAGTGGTTAATTTTGATTGTTACTTCAAACTTTCTTCTTCCAATGGCTGTCCCTTGAACAGCATGTGGGCGGGGCTTGTGTGCTTCAAATGTTCAGATTGGGGATATCCGCCTTTTTTTTTTTTTTACATTATATAGACCTAATAGTAGAAAAAACTGCCTGAAGTGGAGTCTTTAGAGCAGTCTGAAGTTTCAGCTTGTACAAACAATGACCTCATTGCTGTAAAAGTATATTTATGGCTCAAAATAAGGAAGGATTCACTTTTTAAATATAATTTAATCATTTTCAAAGTGAAAGCAGCTGTTGCCTCTCAGATGAGAGGTCAGCGCTGGAGCTTCCTTACTATCAGTTCCACAAAGAAACCACAACTAGTCACTTCTAAAACAGAACTGAAGATGTGTTAAAGGTATTTATGGCCCATAAGGTCAAAATCATACAATCCCTATTCCGGCAACTCTTTCAAACTGCTGTAATGCTCTCGAACAAGACTCTAAAGTGTAATATTTGAGTTTTGACCTGTGACTTCTTTTTCACCAAAAACTCTGTACCTCGATGATAGAGTGCTGTGAGGAAACCCAGGCGGTCATTCCCATGAAACAGGGCTTGTTCAATCTCCATCTCCCGGCGTGACAGCGGCCGGCTGGACGCAAAGCGTTGTGGGCGGGACAGAAGCTCCATCCGGGCGGCGATTTTGTCTTTAATTGCCTGCAGGCGCTCTTCCTTTGCACCTGGAGCTGCACACACACCATGGGACTGTGTGGGAAGAAAGGCATTCATCTAAAGGACGTGTGCATTAGCCTTGCTTAAGTGTTTTTCTCTAAAAATAATCCCTCAAAACTTTCGAGAAACTCTTACATTTATGCAGTAAAAAATTGTGCATTCTCTGAGATGAAATTGGTGAAAAGATCCCCACAAATTCATAAGGAAAAACCTCAAAGTCTCTGAGATTTAAGTTACGCATTAACCAGTAAAAACTTCAATACATGATCATGTTGGAGAAACTCTATCTCGTTTACCCAGGTTTACCAAACAAAAAAAAGAAAGAAAAAGTTTTGACACAGTTGTATAATGGACTCACAACATGTCTTGTGGTGTGAAAACACTCCAAACCACAAGACAAACCCAGCCTCTCCTGTTTGGAGCCGCCTCTCTGTCCTCCGGGGATGTTTTACCTTCTCTGCTGTCTCTGGTGCATCTCTGCTCTGCCACAGCTGGATCTCAGTGTCATTCAGGCCCAGCTCCCGCAGGCTGGCCAGTTCCTTCTCCCCATCCTGCAGGGCCTGGAACTGGGAGAGGCTCTTCACTCCCGCTGCCTGCTCCCCAAACGGCCGATAAAGCGCCGCTGGGGCAAAGCACTGCCTCTTGGCTACACATCTGTTAGACAAAAATGATTTCAGAACGAGATCAAAACTAAGCTCTGGAAAAGCAGCTGTAGCCTTATCTGAGACTCTGGTTTAAAGGTCACATGGCGGCTTCAGATGTTTTAGAAAGAGAAAAGACTGTGTGTGTTTCTGTAGCCCCGAGGGCTGTGCTGCTCTGTGGGACAGTGAGGATAACATGACACAGCATCTGACGCTTTTGTTCGAAGCACCTCACAGTAAGAAGAGTGTGGGATTTTTCTTTTATAAAGCACAGAACGTTCAGTACAAATGAAGTTGCATGGCTTTGTCCTCCCACTGAGTAACACAAAGACAGGTCTGATTCTCTTGCTTTAATGTTTATATATTATAACTGTGTGACACGAATTTTATCCAGCGAGAGGTAAACCACAAGCTGGCCAAAACTAAATATATATCTACATAAATCAAGCAGATCTGCCTTCAGTTTGACCAATAAATGATATCAGTATTAGATTTAAAACTGAGCTGAATTAAAAGACAATTTATGGATTTTATGTCAATATTGACAGGGTTCCCACAGGTGATCAGGGTCCTTCAACTGTTCCACACTCTTACTTTAGAATAGAATATCTTTAATTCACTGTAACATCTAACACATACAATGAAACTGAGTGCAATTCCAACATTGCAAAGGGGGGAACACATATACAAAGCACTAAACTACTGCATCTAAGCTTCTTAAATCAAGAGGTGATCAAACTTTTCAAGTTGTATCTCCTAAATTTTGAAACAGACTTCCACAGCTCATCAGGTCTACTGAATCTGTGGCTTTTTTAAACAACTAAAAACTTATTTCTGTAGATTTGAAAGGGCGAAAGATTATTTTTGGCTCTTGTTCTTCTAACGTGTGTATGCAGGAATGAATATCTGATCATGTGTTTGAAAGTCTGAATATGTATACTTATCTTATGCATTTATTATTATTATTGTTGTTGTTGTATTTATCTTTATTTTTGGGGGGTACCTTTCAGTGAGTGCATGGTGTCTGTTTTTGCAGAATATATTGCTATACAGCATTTGTGTAGATGCTAATGCACTGCAGGAGGTCACAGTGTGGTAGATGTAGATGTGGTGTCATATCTACTACTTGTCCTCAGTTCACTGAATATCTGCAGAACTGAAAGCAAATCTACATGACATTAGGGACAAACGTTGAAGTTTGTGTACATGATGTGATATTTCACCATATTGGACTCTAAATTTTGCACTGTGCCTCAACGTTATGCAGACATCATGTATAATGCTTCCTCCTATTCTGACCGTTCAATGTCGACGTCAGTGTGGAGCTGCTGCAGCAAGAGGCCATGCAGCTGCCGCTGGCCCTCGGTCTCCTGCTCTTCCAGCAGCGGGCCATCCTCACAGGGTCGCCGGGTCACTCTGACAAATTTAACACAGACACACAGCAGTTCAGAGACTCACTGGATGCGGATATAAAAGAGATATCTTTCAAAACTGGCTAAAAAGGCCACAACTATGTTCACAAGACTGAATCAAGTGGGAGGTGTCAACTAGTACGGCTTTCTAGAAAAAGTGCCTGAAATCACTAAACCACATCTGATGCAAACAACAGTAATAACATCTGTATTTATTTTAGCTTCCCGGAATTCTCAAAAAAAAAAAAAAATTAACAACATTGTGAAAAATGACCTCATATCACCTGCTTACAACTACTAACAGATGAAAACCCCACAGTATTGAAGGAAGATACAAACACAGAGAATCAGAGAAAGTCCTCACATTAGCGATAATGGGATAATGGGTATTTTTGCTAGAAAAATTATCTAAATGATTTAATATGAGCAAGTATACCAGGCCATTGCAGATTTTTGAATTCAATCAATATGGCTTTATTATATGGACATTAGATTTTTTTTATTAAATTGAGAATCTGGCCGACAGCAGACGCATATATGTTTTTGTTCATTGTGTTTTTGAAAAATCCCTACCTCTATTACCAATAAATACCTGCTTTTTTCAGCCAATCATTAAACAATTTACTTGGTAAATTATTGTAAAGCAAATAATGTCTTGGAGTGCCTATCCCTACATTATAAATGCTTTTATCATGTGCCAGAATTAGTTTGGAATTGTAAATCTTCACAAAACACAGAATATTACGCAAGCTTGAAGTAGGTTTTTGCAATATGCACTGATATATGTATGTAGATGCCCTGCAGGAGGTCACACTGTCATATCTACTGCTTGTCCCAGACTCAGGCGGTGTGTGCAGCACTGAAGGACTGTGGGATTTGTTTTAAGGTTAAAAAAATAATCTTACAATTTTGAATGAAAAAGTACTGTTTTGCTTTGAGTAAAAGTGTCAGTTCAATTCTCTGACATATTATCTTCTTGATATTTTGGCCAGGAGACAAACATGGGCTGCTGCCACTGCTTTGTCATTCCTAATAGGCTGATGCAGTCACAAAGCCCAATATTGCTATCGATGCTCATTTGAGCACTGGTGCATCATTATTAGATTTCAATCTATAAAATTTGTTTTAAAGATTCAGTACTGAATTATTGGATAACACATAAGACTCTTTTCTCAAAAAACATCTTCAAGAAGTTTCAGGCAAAAATTATGACTTAAATATAGACTGGAGATAACTTGCATGAGCCACATGCAATTGATGTTGCAAACATGACATCACCCATTGGTTAGTGAAGTCTCGTTCACTGCATGTTTTTGCCATCGACGTCTTGGTGTTTTGAGACCACACGTGAGGAGCGAAGGGCGCGTTTGGAAAAACTGCATCCTCACTGACTAATGAACACATACTGGATATTCATCCTTTCTGACTCTTAGAAAGACCAAAATTCACAAAAAGATCTTATTATTCTATTAAACATTGACCAAAACTAGTGACTCATCCCATCATCAGGTCATCAGGAAAGTGTTCACTGAGGTCAAAGAGAACGAGAGCACAAGCCAGTTTTCTCTTAACTTCTACAGGACTGGAAGTCTTTTGTCCTGTTGGGCATTAAACAGAATAAAGGTTTAAGGCATGTCTGAGTAGACTTCACTGTGTCTATCATTTATAATGTCTATTTCACCCAAAACTAAGGGTCCCTAGCCAGGAGTGCTAGGTAGCCTAAAACACCCACTACAGCCTACAGTTTGTCAAACAGCTGTGCCTACTTCCCACAAATGCCTTATCTCTGGATGCCAGAATCTCCAGAACACCTGAGTGTATGTCTCATTCCTCTAAGTCATGGGAGCCTGGAAAGAAAGCGACTGGACTTCTTTAAGTTTTGGGAAGATGTCTTCTTCAGTTCTACAACTTACAATGCAGTCTTGAGATCCCTTCCCAGTCATCTCAACCCCCACTCACATGTTGCATCTGGTGACCTCAATAAGTCACATAATAGGGTGAGGCAAAGTCTCACAGTGGTTTCACCTTGGCTCATGTGATGAGGCACACGATTAATAGTGGGTCAACAACCCTCTGGATGGACAACCCTCTCCAGGATTCATATACCTGGGACTCTCCACGGTTTGAAGAAGCCTCTTGGATTAGAGGTGAAACGTCTTCACAAAACTTAAAGAAGTCCAGCCATTCTCTTTACAACCTCCTTAGACAACAGCTGGGTGTGAAGAAACATCAAAATCTACTTGTACAGTGACCTTTTGACATCTATTAAACGTATAGACTTTCATATGAGTTAGCTGGGATGTTGCACCCAGTGAACATGGATGACCTCGTCAAACTGTTTATTTAAATGGAAACTATGATGTTAAGGCACCCTCGTATTTTACCCAAGTGCTGTATGCACTGCTGGTACTTTCTACTTCTTTCGGTTTTTATGGCAGTTGCACTGGCAGTTGTGTTTTTCACTCTCTTCTGCATCTCCTGCACACATTTAAATGGTCTGATATACTGCTGCTCCTGTTATCTCTCCTTACTGTATTTTTGATCCACCATAAAGCAGATCCTGTATTAAGTAAGAAAGACCAGTAAAAATTTCAGGCTTTAGTTTTTGAGATATTCACGCTCAAATGCAAAAGTGCAAAAAGAAGTGGATGGATAGGCCTCTTTAAAAATAAATATCTATGAAGGTATTTAATATATGAAGCTAAAATTTCACAGAACTCATTATATATGTCAAACTAATTGGAGCTGGTCAAGCAGAAAATGATCTAAAAATCTGATGATCTGAGATGGAACGACCCTGATGTAACAAAAATCTGCTACTTGTGAACATCTCTATGTCTATTACATTACCTGAAGAATACACGCACACACATTCAGGGTAAGGTAATGTGAATGGAAAAAGAACCAGAAGGTAGGTTTTTGGAATATTTGAACACTTTCACCACAGGTGATCATCTGCCTCCATCTCATCTATTAATCCTATTCCTCCTCCGTCACGTCGGCCCCCTGCATGTCCTCCTTCACTACATCCATAAATCCTTTCTGCAGTCATCTTATTTTTCCCCTGACAGGAAGCTCCATCTTCATCATCCTTTGTCCATTATATCCACTATCCCTCCTCTGCTCACGTCCAGACTATGTCATGTCTCCAAGCTGCTCAACCTGACCTGTCTCTGTCTGACACACTCATTCCTAATCCTGTCCGTCCTGGTTACTCCTCATTGGGTAGCACTCGTGACACACCCACCAAACGACAGAAAACAGACCTCGGAGCTGTTGCACACCTTTTTCCCCGCACTGTTATACAGCGTGATTTCAGCCCCAGGTAAATTAGACCACGTTAACTACTAAACTCTGTAGGGCATGCTTCTCCAATGCAAAGAATTCTGCTTATATTTTTTAGATATTTAGCAGTTTTTGAATTTAGAAGGTACATAATCATACTTTATTTGTGCTTTTGTTTACGGTACATTTGTATGAATACAATATGAGTGGTTGCTCCGAAAAAGCCCAATGCTGTCTCACCTACAGAGGAAGCCAAAATAGAACCTCACCTTGCTTTTGGTGTGCATGAGATGATGCTAACATATTTCTGTGACTTATTTATTTTTTTTTACATTATCCAGATCGAAGGTAACGGCCACACGAGATGGGAGACGGTCCGTGCTTAACAGTAATCTACAGAAGTGCTGAATAAACATGTAAAAGTAGTTTTTAGAGCTGATAGCCTGACAGAGAAGCTAACGCTACATGATTTTAGCTGCTATCTCCATGACAACATCCTGAGGTAAACGTAAAAGGTACGTAACGGCTTTACATTGTTATTTTTTTCCTTACAGCGTCGTTAACCGGGGTCTAAAACCCAGCGTGTTTGATTCAAGTGGCACAAATGTTTGAAATGAGTAATATACAACAAGGATAACTGAAAGTTTTGTTTACCTCCTCATGTTTCCTGGCAGAATTGTCAGTTCCGGTGTGGAATCATGGGAAATGTAGTCCGACAGAAACTAAACTGTTAGCACCCTTTTCATGTTTACAGTTGTGGGAATTAATAAAGAAAGCGTATCACACCTTTGTGTGATATTAACCTAACCCCAAATTATGGGTATTTGCGGCTGAAAAATCCCCCTAGCAAGAACATTTTTAATGTAAAACCGGGATTACTAAAAAGCCTGAGGTTCTTAGACTGCACATTACACACTGCTCATCTCCTCTGCATTATTTGGCTCCGTTTTGCGCTCATCAGTCCTGACATGCAGACTAAATTTTTTCCTCTGTGCAAAATCCCTATTGAAGAAAAAGAAAATAAAAAAATAATAACGCCCTCGCACTTGCCACACCCCTCTCTATTACCGAGGGTGTGGTTATGACTACATCTTTCACCCGAACTGGCTGTGCCTCTCCTCCTTCCATCTTGGCTGTGCACGGTGTCACATTTATCAAACTGAATGCTGCAAAGCCTCGATACATTTCCTAACGCCCCCACCCTCCCCGCCCAGCTTAAGTGTCCTCAATTAGCCTGCTGGGTGACGTCAGTAAGGTGACATGGGTGTTTCTCTTCATCATCATCCGTGGGCAATAAGCTGCTGCAGCACAGCATTAGTGCATGGGAGAGGGGGTAATGTGGAGAGCAGTGCTTGTAGATGCAATTAAAGCCCCCCACACCTCCACGCCTCTCTCTTTGCATTTGTGCGCTGGTGCTTCTGCAGCAGCTCCTCTTCCACTGCCCGCCCGCCCGCTGCCGGTGTCGGGTCGCCGGCAGAGCGGCCCCGCTCCTCTGCAGGGCTGCAGGGCTGCGCAGCTCCTGACTGACAGAGAGATGAGGGGTGGGGACGCAGGGTGGGGTCACAAGCAGGGAGAGGCGGAGGAGGAAAAGGCAGAGAGAGAGAGCCCAGCCCTTGAATACACGGCAACAACACGCCGACAGAGAGAGAGAGGGAGAGACACAGAGAGACTGGCTGTTTTTTTTTTTGTTTTTTTGGGGGGGTAAAAGCACAGGGAGCCTTCGACGCCGCGGATATGAACTGAAAAGAAACACTGGAAGAGGCAGGGATCGTGTTCCTATATCCCGAAATATTTGACTGTAAAGGTGGAAAACTAGCCCCCCCAAAAAAGCCCTCCTCTCTCTCCCTGACAGTTCTTATTCAGATAGAGCTACACCCAAAGCCCCGACCGACCCCCTCCTGCTCCTGCTGCTCCACCCCTCCGCCGCTGCACCGCTCCGGCAACCGAGATGCACACGGAGACCCGTAACAAGAAAGTAAGTGCACGTTATTGGCTTTGCACTGGTCAGTGGAGGAATTAAAAAAAAAAAAAAAATAAGAAGAAGAAAAAGAAGAAGAAACATCTACCTGTGTGGGTGATCTGCCTGTACACAAGCAGAGTTGACATTGTCAACCCAACATGAGCCAAAAATATGACTGTCAGTGAGCGAATATAGCCTGTGCTTCTATAACAGTCACAAGTGTATCCTTGCAGGCAGTTTATTTTGCAAATTAGTGGAAGAGTTTTGTAACAGCGACCTCATTGCATTGCAATAACATCATTCCGAGAGTCCTCTAATTCTAATGCAAAAAAAGGAGAAAAAAAAATCCTCCGTGTGTGTGTTTGTGTGTGTCCTGTGTATCTGGCTTTCCCTCTGTGTGCCAGGATAGTTCAGGTTCAATTTTGAATGCTCTGTGATCTCTGAAAGGCAGGAAGGAAACGGAAGGCAGCAACTGCAGCTTGCAGGACACCATCTTAGCTTTTAAAGGGCCAGCAGCCTCTTTTCAAACACAACTCTGGGAAAGCAGCCAGGTGCACTGCCTCCAGCTTAACTCTGCACCGGGCTCCTGCTGCCGAGATGTTCCCCTCTGCGCTTCAGCGGTGTGCGTTTTGAGTGTCAGTCAGGATGGCGGTGCTGCTCGAAACTAAATGAAACTTGGCGTGTGGAGTGTATCATCACTGCAGCTCCAGATCTGTTTGTTTGTTTGCTTGATGGCTGGCTTTGTAGATAGGTGATGAAGCCCCGGCCACAGTTTGGTGCAGCACTTTCAGGTTTCCTGATAAAGCAGCGAACTTTGATCTGTGGATCTGCATGACCAGCCAATGGTGACATGCAGCGTACAGTGCAGCAGATGCCAGATCACACACTGGCATCAGTTCATCAGTTCAATTTCAGCTTATGTGTAGTGAAACGCCTATGACATCACATCCCGTGTTAGCATGGAGAGGGTGGGGGTGGCAGGTGGAGGACTGTGTGAAATACAGCTGTTGTTTTTCAGTGCTGGACGATGTTGAATTTGCAATGACGGAAACCAGAAGAACTCATCCAGCAGATGATTGGTTCATTGATTAAATGACAGTTATTATGAAGGCTTGCAACCATCTGGAACAGATTATTTACTATGTAATAGGAAGTTGTGAAGTAGACACTTTTTAGCCTACGTGCACACACAAAGGCATAAAGCCAGGATCCCCCCCCCAACATTGCCATCTAAAAAAAACCACACAAACTAAATCCACTTTTGGGGTGAAGTCTGCAGGGTTAATATTCACTTTTTGTGCTTAAGCTTAACTACAGGGTGAAAGCAAAAGTGAAAAGGAGGGATACATATTTTAGCCCAAAATCCTCCTTTACTTGGAAGTATTTGGCTATTCTCCAGAAGTTGCCACCCATCAGATGTGCTTTAAAGTGACTGTGAGATGCTGCCTTTACGTTGTGGTGTTTGCACAGTTAATCCACTCACTTTGCATATTTCTGCAGTTTTTGTAATAGGAGCTGGGGCACACTCAGTTTACAGGTCCAACACCCAGCAGTGAATAGTGTGTTCTCCTTTGTGTTTAATGGTAGCTGAGAAACAGCTTCTTAGTGCATTTCCAATCATTTGTAGTAGCATGTTAGGTTGGGTTAACTGGTTATTCTTTTGATGATTGCCCATAGATGTGAATGGTTGTCTGTCTCTGTGTTGAATTGAATAAACAGAAGCTGGATGGAGGGAATATCTGAATATGTCAAAGTCCCCTATGGAAAATCGAAAACCTTTGAGTGGCAAAAACAGAAGAAGTGCCAACGGGGATGTGAACCCCAGTCTTGGTGCTGATAGAACTCCATCCTCCAACCTCCTGATTCAGACGTTGATTTGTTGACTGTGGCATTATTGGCCGTCAAGAGATGCCAGTCTTAGACACCTACAAAGTCTGCCGCCAAATCACATGCAGACGTATCGTTATGTGATGGATGTGAGCGTAGTGGATTGTTTGATGTAGAATCCAATTTCTTCTGCTTATCCAAATCGAGGAGCGGCGCTGCCATGGGGCTAGAGGCAGGGTAGGGGCTGGGCAGGTCACACGCAGAGAGGCAGACAACCATTAGCACACCATTCACCAAACATACACTTTGATTTGGAATGTGGGAGGCAGCCAGAGTACCCAGAGAGAACATGCGAACTCCATACTGCAGTGTAAGAGACCCTGTACACGTGTATGAATTAGTTTAAAGCTATTTTTTTCCTATAGTCCTGTGGAAAAAGGTAAACCTTACCTATGCACCTAGTGCTTCTCTGTGAGGTCTGCACTGCATCTAGCATTCATGATAATAGAGCAGGTACTGTATGTACTATGCAAATACCCGCCCCTACACAAAAACCCTGCATCTCTCATGTGCACACCAATGCATGCATTTCCTCTTATTCTTAGAATGATTAGCAGACTCTAAAATGAGAATAACTGCTGTCTATGCCAAATGAAGTGAGAGTAAGGCAGCTAGGGGGAAGTGTAGTTATACAAACATTTCTCTGAGCGGTGGAGCTGATGTGGAAGTTGAAATGATCTCAGTGTTTGTAGCCGGTTCACTATACCCTTAAATGGGAAGGATGTTTGAGGCCTCTATCTGACTTTACAGGCTTGTTTTTGCCTGTTTTTAAAGTTCAGCATTTCTCTAGTGAACAGCAAGAACATTTGATTTTATAGCATCGCCTCTTCCCCTCTTTTGTGTGATGGAGCTTCACTATAAATTCCTGCACGACCAGCTTTGTTTAAAAAAAGAAACAAAAAAATGTATGAACGGTCAAAAGTGCTTTTGTCTCCAGGGGAAACTGCTTGACTGATTTGCTTTTACCTTAAAGTGGAGACCAATAGATCTGTCTGAAGCCCTGTGACTGAAAAAGACCAGTTTTGAAAAACAAAACTCAGACACGGTGTAACCTCTGCATTTTTAACAGTTATTAGATCCTTTCAGCCTGCAAGAAACCGAGCGAGGTGTTGTCACGGCCGCTCCCTTGCCTGATTATAATTAGCCTTGAGTGAATCCATTAAACAGAGAACGACTTTTATGACTTGTGCCATGTTTCGATGACTCTTTTAAATGCATATGTACAACAGTGTGGCTCTCACGCACTTTTTCTGCCAAATCCAGTAAATCTGCAGGACGTTTACAGCCAGTGTGGAACTGGAACGGCAATGCTTTTGAAAGGTTTGTACTTTAATTACCACTTTTCATTTGCATCTATCTGTATTTATGGATGCCACATGCTACCATGTTTAAAACCAAACATCAGAGCAGTAGAAATGTCTCTGTTAGGGTACCCCACCTCCCAAAAAATATAGTTCTTTCTTCTTCTTCTTGTTTTTTTTTTTATAAGTTGCAAGCAGCAGTGCAACTAGCAGGTGATCTTTTGAGGTCAAAGTCAGTTTGCTGAGAAGTTCACATACCTTCATGTACCCTGTTGCTGTGGTTTTCTCTGCACTGTACTTATGTGGTTGGAACTGTAATGGAGAGGTCTTGTAGACCCGAGTTGATGCCTCGCCTCACCAAGCCTCGCATTTTAGTCTCTTTGCAGTTTCAAGTTTTTCACAGTTGGTGCAAACTGTCACATTTTTTTTTCTATTTGTTTCAAACAAACCCAGAAAGTGAAATTCATGCCTTCCTCTGTGGCGGTGAAATCTCAAAGATATACATCTCTTTGGAACTAAAGGAGTTTAATGCAGTTTATTGTGAAATTAATCACAAAGCAGACATTTGTTTACACTGTTAAAAGTTATCATTTCAGCTTATGTGGTTCTTCGTCACTGACTTGCACATTAGGAGTTAAAATGAAACTGGCTGATTATGGTGAAATGATAAAATGTGACTCAGAAAATAAAATATGGCCTGAAGTATTGTTGTTCCATTTTGATTTCTTTGGTGCAGATTGCCCAGTTTTGGAGATATCAGCTGTAGAGGTGGTGCACAGATTCTTTCTCCAGAAGTCATGACCTGGTTATGCAAAGACATGAAAAAGAAAATATCAGAAGACTTTATTGTGAGCGCTTTCATGTGGGAACTGTTTTATTTTCATTGAATTACCACCAGCAAGTGTGTCATCGCACAGAAAGAAGTGTGCATGTGTCCCCGATGAGGAACTTGTGCTCGTGACAGTGTGACAGGATGTAAACATTAGTGGTATCCCCCCAGCCCCATCCTGAGCTGTAAACTTACCTAGTGCTGCACTTTCTTTTGAACTTTCCCTTTTAGAATGACTGTAATAGATGAGCATTTTGTTGTTGTTGTTGTTGTGGTGTCTCATCGGTTTTCTCAAGTTCTTTCATTTTCAAAGCCCCCCCTCGCCTTGCTTTCTGTTTTTACTTTTACCTCTGACCCAGTTAGCTGTGTTTGAAGCGTGGGAGAGGAAATCAATTTCCTCCCATCATGGTTAAAGCTGTCTCTCATTTGAAAGTGATAGCATTGCACAGTCTTCATCAGAGGCATAGCTGGGCATGCTCCATGGTTTATACTATATGTGTGTGTGTGTGTGTGTGTGTGTGTGTGTGTGTGTGTCTGTGTGCACATGTCTGTTGGATCAGCTGGACTGTATGTGAGAGCAGGTTCAGCTGTACATTCCTGGGCAGGGCATCAGCAGCAAAGGGCCCTTGAATACAAAGTCTGCCTCTGTGTGTGTCTGTGTGTGTGCAACAGAGAGCAGATGCCACACTGTAGGCAATCATTAACAATGCTGAACAAAGTTTGAGCAAACTTCTCAGAACAGGGATGTTGCGTCACCCCCTCTGTGCACGCACACGGACCATACTGTGCAAAAAGTTTGGCCGTCGAAATGAAGTTGAATCATTTTATTTTTCATTTTTCCTTAACATCCATATGTAAACAGGAAATGGGGCCTTTTGGGAATCACACTGAATATTTGTTAATAATTAATGTTATTTTCAGGGAGTAAACAATTCCAATATTGATATTTTGGCTGGTATTACACGCAGTACGATAGCCACACAATGAGAAAGTAAATAATTGGGTCATTGTTTATTAACTTTCCAGATGTGTAATTCACAAACTGGTGAGCAGCTTAAGCGTCCCTGCCAGGAAAGTCGTTAACGCTGGCAGCTTTACTGGCACCCGAGGGCCCATGAACAGCCTAACGTTGGACTCAATTAATATAGCAGTTTGAACCCCCATATAGTGGTAATCGTGAGGCACAGACTGATATGAGACGTGATGATCTAGGGACATCTCTGCATACACAGAGAGCAATGAGATCAAGAGAGACCAGTTGATGGATACCGAACATGTAATTCTTAAGAGCTTGAAGACGAAGGCAATGGGACTTGAGATAAAAGGTCTTCACAAACTTAAAGAAGTCCTATCGTCTTTTTTTAAATTTACAAGCTCCTACGTCTACCCTGACGTGGATGACTGAGAACCTACGAAGGCAACAAGTAAATCAGCAAAAAGTTATAACATGTCCCTGGTTTAATCTTTCTCTTTCAAACTTCTTTGCGGTTTTTCAAAGTGTTAAAAGGCAACAGCAGTCCATGTAGTGGTTCACACATTTCCCTCCGTTTTATTTATTAAGTGCCAAATTGCAATATCAATTGCCTCAAAATGCTTTACATTGTAAATCAGAATCAGAATCAGAAAGACTTTATTTATCCCCAAGGGGCAATTAAGATACAACAGAGCAGCATGACGTTGAAGATAAGGGCAGGGCATAAACAGGCAATAAGAGTGAGATAATAAATACACAGAATATACAGTATATACACAGTTTTAAAATTACACAAAATTACACAAGACTATGCAAGAACAGAGAGAAAACTCCAACAATTAGACAACCCTGGATGAGCAAGCACTTGGTGACAGTGGGAAGGAAAAACTCCCTTTTAACAGGAAGAACCAGTCTTAGGCAGGGGCAGCCATCTGCTGTGAGGGGTTCAGGGTGAGGGGAGGGAGACAGGACATGATAAATCTCTGGTTTGGGACTGTGAAGCCATTATGCTCGCTGTTTCACCTTGGCAAATGGTACTGTATGACAAAAGTGACGTCACATCAATGCACACCAATGCAGCAGGTATACTGGTGTTCTAAGGGGAACACAAGCTTGTGAACTCTTAATGTGTGTCTTAATGTCTTAATGTGGTGACCTCTTGGAATAAAGGAACCAAAGGTACCAACAGTAGGCTAATAAAACACATTAGCTAAATTTTGCAGTTGCAGCTTTATATGTTAATAAGAAAATCTGATCTATTGGCGAAGCAGTGGACCAGCTTAGGCCAGTAATACTCTGACAGAAACCCTGAACTTGCTGTGAGATTTTTTTTTTTTTTTTTAACTCTTTTCTATCTTTTTTCGTGCTTTGATGCTACTTTGCTGCATGTGGTGTAGACAGTGCTAGGAGGACACCGAACAATGTAGGCAGAGCTTTTAAACCATCTGAAGCATCTTTTAGTTTTTTTTTTTTTCTGTCACATAACGGATACACTGATACCAGTCTAGCTGTACTAAGCCAGTATTAGCTGGGTCCATAGAAAACACCTCAAACCCATCCACTTTTGGTGTGACAAGTTTTTTTCCAGAGTGTTTGTCCAGTAGGATCAAACAGTTCTGGGAACTGCCTGAGGGTAACTACCCACTGGGGTGGTCCTCTGAGAACTGCATACCTTTAAGGCCTTTTTTTTGTCTGCATTGGCACAAACAGTAGGAATGCTTCCGGAGGCGAACCACAGCTCATGGTGCTGCTAATGAGAAGTCTCCAAAAGCCCGGCTAATGAATCCCTTGTTTTTGGATTACCACCATATGCCTGTATGTACCCAAGAACGCACCCAGAAACGGCACCAAATGAGATCTGCTTTGGTTGCAGGGTGTTTTGCTTTTACTTGTCCTTTTCTTTATACGGTGCTTTGCTCTATGTGGATGCCCCGGGTAATTGAGAGGAAATGCCAGCATTAAATTTAAAAAAAAAAAAGCTTCTAATATATCAAAATTGCATTTTAATTTTGTTTCATATTTACTCAAATTAGTCTGGACTTTACTGTTCATCCATTTTTCTTTGTATTGTTTCATCTTTTGGAGCTATTTGTGGACTTGTAGAAGCTAGTCTCTCCTCTTGGCACTCATCCCACGATGCCTCCAGGCATTTATTTGGGCAGTTATTTTGAAGTATTATGTAAACTAACTTTGATTTCGGTCGTCATTGGAAGATGAAAACTGCATATTTGGAATCACCATCAAATGTGATGCTTAAAAAAAAGCACTTTGGTGGCTTTTCTCTGGAAAACTTTTCTGCTCCTGCAGAGTTGGACATCTGCATCTAGATTTAAACTCGGTGTTCATTGCATGCCAGATCTCCTTCTTATTATGCTACTGACACAACAAATATCAAACCCGGATTTTTCTTTCTTTCTAATATGGTGGTTGGCAGTGTTGCGCCAATCTAGACCAATCAAGGTACACTTGTGCCACTCAGAGGTAGGTACTCTCCAGCACAAGAGGAACCTTTGAGGCAAGAACTTAAAAAAGATGTCACAAATGGGGGTTTTAGGAACTTTGATGTAACCACTTCATGCTTTGTGGACACACATAAGGGGTACTTCCTTGGAACCAAAAGCACCTATGGATAATTTGCCTTAGTTCTTCTTTGGTTAAGGTTGTTCTTGTTGTCTTTTACTTCTTCATTAGATCTAGTCCAACTTGTGCTGAAATGCTGCAGAATAAATTTAGACTGACAGAGCCCTGATAGTATAACCTGAAAATCTAAAGTCTTTGCCTAAAATATTTGTTGCTTAGCACTGAGTATGAACACACGCACTGAGAGACACACTTTACTGAGTTGTCAGGGTGACAAAGACCAGAATCAGCCGGTTGCTGCCAGCTTGTCACCTCACCCTTCAAAATGCTCTCAAACAGCAGTTTGCCAAGATCTCTGGTCACGCTGACTTTTCAGGTTATCTGTGTTTCAGAAATGAGGATAGAAATGCTGCTGCTGTTTTGTATCTGATTTGTGTCGATGAAAGTTGATCTGGTTTTTTTTTTGTTTGTTTGTTTTTGTTTTACTTTCTTGAAATTATCAGCCATGCTTGTGGTTTTGCAGGTTTTGGCTCATTGTGTATGTGGTAGTTTGCCCCATCAGTATGGAAAAACGAATAACCTGCGTGTAGTTTTTGCCCCTTGATTAGTGTTGTTGTTGAACAGGAGTGCATTAAACACAGGCTTATTGTTTTTTGGATACTTGAGACTTCTAAACAAAAACTTTCTAAATGCAAGACGTTGCATCATTCTTTGAAACACAGTCATCTTCTTTAGAAGGATTCACAAAAGTTTGCCTTAGCTGTTCAACCAAAGAAAGTTTTTCAAATGATAAAAGCCATTACGCCTCGATGAAAACACGGCTTTTGCAAATTGAGACTGCAAATTGCTCCGTGCTGCCATTCCCTTTAAATTGGACCACATTAAAGAATATGTAGAGGAATTTGTCTAGAATAATCTTAACTTAAAGACCTCAAAATACCGCATCACCCCAATAGAGCACTTCGCTCTCACACTGCTTACTTGTGGTTCCTAGAATATTTAAAAGTAGAATGGGAGGCAGAGTCTTCAGCTTTCTGTGGAACCAGTTTCCAGTTTGGATTGGGGAGGCAGACACCCTGTTTCTGTCTTCTGGTTCTGCTGAATGCTGCTTCCTGTTAAAAGGGAGTTTTTCCTTCCCATTGTCGCCAAGTGTTTGCTCATTGGGGTTCTCTGATTGTTGGGGTTTTGTCTCTGTTCTTGTATGATCTTTACAATATAAAGTGCCTTGAGGTGAGTGTTGGCGCTATAGAAATAGAATTTAATTTAATTGAACGTTAGTCTCTGCTGAGCTTCTTCTGCACCTCTTTTCAAGGTTTTTTGTATTTTACTTTTCCTCAATGAGCCAGTTCCCTGATTGCAATGATTAGTTCTAAATGGATTGCAACTGAAGGTTTTCTTTTGATTAGCAGCAGCATGAGGTTTGACAATGTTTCACGGATTTCAGAAACCTCTTCTTGTCTCTCTCGTACGTCAGTTTCTCCAACGGTTTGAAAACATCAACGTGTCTGCAAAATGGGCTTGGTTTGTTTCTTTATCGAAGAGAAAAATTGTCCGTGTTATTGTCAGAACTTTTGTTCATTCCACCCACTCACATACGTCGTAATCCACCTCGCTTCACATGACTTGGCATGTCGTGTCATGGAAATGTTTTTGCAGGTTTTTTCCAAAGGTGTGTGACTTGGGTGACTTTGCAGAATTGTAGGTTAAAAACAAAATGTCAGCGGTTAGAAATACTTGAGCAGTGATGTGTACACTGCAGTGATTCAATCAGCCATTATTGGGCCATAGAGTCATTTTTGCTCCGTCAAACCATCAGTTTTAATGTTCGGAGAGCTATTGGAAGAGGAGTTGTTGCTTGAGTCTCTGCCACCTGTGGTTTGCAATGAGGTGTTCATTGCACCATTGTTTCCATTAACAGAAAACATTTTTTGGCAGCAGTAAATGTGACCCAGGTGTACTTTTTAAGCCAGTCCCGAAAAACCCTAGCTGAAGTCGAGGTGGGTGAGATAATAGTTTAAGGCAAAGTCGGTTCACTAAAAATACACCTGACCAGAGGAACTTGGCATGCATTGGGTGTCATAAATCAATTCTTTGTAATGATGTAGAAGTATCCAGGGGTGCATTTGTAATTTAAAGGCACCTGTGACCTGGAGATTAGGAGTCTCATGCTTCACTGGCTGAGCTAAGGGCGCTCTAATAAGCATCCTGTAAGTGTTTTCCAGGTGGTGGCTAGGTATCTGAGCTCACCGGCTCACTGCGCTTTTCCATTTTCCATTTTATGCGAAGCTCTCAGAGTAATTTACAGCGTGCTGCAGTACAATAAGCTTCAGTTCCTCAATCTCCTACACTGAAAGCAACCGACAGAGACGAGCGTAAAGGATGGGTGACACTCTGCTGGCAGGAAGTTTCTTCTCTTCACCTTTGTGAACCGATGTCAACATTTCCTTTTCCTTTTTTTTTTCTTTTTTCAGAAATCTGCCTAAACTGCTGTCATGTAAGATTTTGCAATAAATAAAAAACAGAATACATTTATTTGGAAGTCATTTAAACTTCAGAAGCTTTTTCAAACTTTTTGGCTTTTGGCATCTGCTGATGCAAAGTACTGATATTGTATCAGCGTTACATTATGACAGCGGTCCCCAACACCCGGGACCACGGACCGGTCCGTGAGTCGTTTGGTGACCGGACCGCGAGAGTGTGAAATTGATGCTTTTCAGGGTTTTTATCGTTAACTCTGTTTCTCTGGGTCTTTTCCCGTGTTGTAGTTGTGTGCCTTATTTTGAAAGAAATATTTTTTGTTACCATAGCGACCAGAGGGCATTAAGGGGCAGAGAGGAGGGCTCTGCTAATAAAGTTAGACAGTTACACAGTGAATTCGTGTTTATTATTATGTTTACAAAGTACCACAGTTTTTGTCTCAGTCGTATCATTTTATTTTGTTGTATTTATCCGCGACACCTTAAAGGCCGGTCTGTGAAAATATTGTCTGACATTAAACCCATCCGTGGCGTAGAAAAGGTTGGGGACCGCTGCATTAGGATATGCAGCATTCCTCACTCTGAGGAAAAGACTGGAAATCCTTCTTTTAAACATGGTTTTAAGCTTGTCACATATAAATACCTCAAAAAAAATGTAAATATGCTGAAGTGATAATAATTAGTAAAATAATAAATGACAGTGGGACCATGATTAATAAAATTTTAAACATGTACTTGGACGGCACAGTGGATTCAAATCAACCAGGTCTCCGGTGACCATTCTGGGCACTTCTTCACACAATCCATAGACATGATTGTTGGGTTAACAGATAATTCTAAATTGGTCATAGGTGCAAATGGTTGCGTGTCCACAAGCTCACCAACTGATTCTGAACAGACTGAAAAAATTGTATGTGAGAAGTCAAAACGGCACTCAAACTCAAATCTTCTGGGTAAAAGTTATCTGCGCTGTGCTGCCACCAACGCTTCTATCCCAACTTTCTTTCCTTTTCCCTTTTTAAAACACTCCTATGTCTTTTTGATATGTTGGTGCTACCAACATAATGTGACATGATAACTCCCAACGGAGCTGAGTGCTTGGTGGCAGCAGGCACCTACTGGCGATTTCAGTGGTAGTGATGTGAACCATTTCGTGGGCCGATAATAATCAGGATGAACAAAAAAGTACGTTAAACTCATCTTAGGTGCAGTTCCGCCTTGCCATCGATTGAAAACCTTTGCCTCATAATGAAATGAAGAATAGAACAAAGGAGCCCCTGAAAGAAGGGGAAAGATTTTGTGTTCAGACCTACAGCAGTTCCACAAACCCTTACAAAGTGCTCTTAAAAGAGGTGATGCAATATAGTGGTAAACATACCCGCGTCCTTACAGTAAAATGTCATATTTACAGCCTTTGATATGTTGTTTTAGTGCTGTTTTCAGTTAAATATATAGTTTAAATCATTTGTTGACACAGTATCCCAACTTGTTCTGATATAAAGGTTCGTATATGTGCTTATGAGTGACATGATTAACCAACTCTAACTCTCTAAGCTGAGTTATAGCTGGTTAGCTGCCTAGCTGGCTGTCTGTGTGTGTGTGGGAGAGAAAGGAGAGATAAATGAGAATGAGGTATGAAGACATGATGTGAGGAATGGAGTGGGTGCATTAGAGCCATCAAAAGGGTCACTGCTGGCAGGTGGTAGTGTGGTCCGGTCATTCAGCCACTGAATCATTGAGAATTAATAGGAAGCCGGTAGTCAAGAGAGCAGAAGTGAGGCAAATGTCAGACCTGTGCTTCTCTCCGGTGTGAGGTAAGAAGATGTATATTTTCCACATTTTTTTCAGCCATTTATTACATTAAGTGAAATAAAAATCTAAAAGAATATATAAATACCGGTCATAAATGACCAAACAGAACACATTTCGGTTAAATACTGTACCCTTAAATGGTAGTACGTGCTCAGGTAGAGGGAGAATTGGAGGAAAACAGTAGAAGTTTGAGACAGTTTCTGAGAAAAGAAGACAAGATGTTGTGTGGCAGAACATGAAACAATGAATAGACTCACACGTATAATCAGTTAGGCTAGGGACAGGTATGTAATGTAATTATTTAATTAGGCTGGTTTTATTCCCAAGTTTATATATAATTTGAGCTTTACGTTGGAGCAGACTGGGTCCACAGTTTTATGCTCAGGCCCTTCACTCTACTGAAAGCAAAACTTAAAAGAGGCTCATTTTTTTACCCTTTTATTCTACGACTCTGTTAGGGTAGCTTTGCATGATTTAAAGTTCAAAATAATCCTGGCCTGTCATGCAGCTTTTCAGTTCATCCACTGTCTGAAACAAGCTGTTTTAGAATTCCAGCTATCTTCTGATTGGTTGCCTGTCATAAACTGAAGGTTTGAACATGAGGTGGGCGGGGCTTCTGAGCATGAGCATGAGATGACCATGTTGTAAATAGCTGCTGGCTTTTTATAGATCCAAAAGTACCCTTTGGCTCATGGGAATTACTTGCAGAAAGCAATGACCTCATTATATGAAATTTTGGTCATGTTTAATACGAGTATCCTCTTTGGCACTATATAAAAGGAAAGAAAGCTTAGGGTCCCTTCAGTGTTACATCAGAAATGGTATTTTAGAGATAATTTATGTTTGAGGAAAACCCTTTTCTTTTTCGGGACAACCTTAACTTCTGCGTGTTTTTGTGGTTGAGTGGGAGAAGGTCCCACTTCCCAAGGTTTGGGAAAACCCTTCCCAGAAGAGTGGATGGTGTTTTTGGCGCATATGTGTGTCCATTGTTCTTGTGGTCTTGACGCTCATTCGTCCACACTGGGTTTTCATTATTGACTTGCATACCAGCAACATGTAGAGGTGGATTTTCCTGCCCTGGATTCAGCTGAGTGGTGCAGTGGGAAGTCAAGTTGTTAGTGGTGTCATGGTCTCATTTTTTTTTTTTTCCTCTGTTTGCTGGGCGGCCTTGTTCAGGCTGCCCTGCCCCAGGGCTTTAGGGCTATTTTTAGAGACACAGTGCTGTTTGTATGGCGAAGGCAGTGCAGAGCACAGAAAGCTGATTCTCCCGTCATGTTACCAAAATTCAAGCCTGATATGAAGCAGCGTTCATACTGGGTAGAGCCATCCTACTTACTTTATGACCTTGAAATGATTCAACCCTGCACTAAATGCTTCGCTATCACATGTAGCTCATCCTATGATTACATTCTCAGATGTAGGCTGGAATCTGTCAGCAGAGTCAGGTATATGAATGGAAGCCTCCAGCGGACGTGCGTGCCTCTTTTTAAAGTCGAGATGAGTACTCAAATCTGGAGTGTTACTCTGGTTCATTGTTTGTCAGATCTGTAACAATCGGCTATGACTAAACTGGGATCCAGTTCAAGTCGTGATGGACTATTTGAGCTTGTTACAAGATGCACAGACTGCCGCAGTACATGAATATGAGGCAGACTGTGGCTCTGTCTATTACAGGCCTCCTCCTCCTCCATATTTTCACTACTATAGTCTACACATTTACACCATCTGGAGGTGACACTGAAATGAATAGAATTTCTGGCAGCTCACTTGCTCTCACTCACTGAATAACAAATGTAATAGATGAGAATGAATTTCAGTGTTTTAGCCATTAGGGTCTCAATTGCATTTCGCTCTGGATTTGAACAATGGCAGCCTATTTCTTAATCTCACTGTAGTCATCAGGATTATCCATATCAATTTTAATCATTAGTCATTTTTTCCCTTTCAATATTCGTGGATTAAATTATTAGATAAATGCTAGTAATGCTTCTGAAAAAAATATCACTATTTAATTTCTTGGGATTCAAAATGAACTCTTGAAATGTGAAATTCTGCCAGATTGATGGTGCAAATTAAGAAAACAAAAAAGCGCAAAGGAGAGGCTGAGAAGAACTCAGTCTTTTTTTCCTCTAATAAACTAATTAAGTGATAATTTCAGACACCAGATTTATTCTAAGACTTGGAAAAACACATACTCCCTTTTCCCGCCAGTGTTTGGAAAAAAAATCATGTCAGTGGATATTTGAGGCAATACTGCCAGAAATTCACCAATGATGGGAGGATGCAGCCTACTGATTCTGTCCGCCATGATGCTCTTTAGCCTTCTGCTAGTAGCGCAACATAATAATTAGACCTCTTAAGCAGGAAGTGGTGTTGATGATGTTGGGTGACATTACTCTGTCAGCTAAACTTATAATAGAAAAATGTCAAATAATTAATGATTAACGATGTTGCTGGAAATCTATTGTGTCTCTACCATGTATACCCTAAAAGTAGAGATGTGTTACCATCTCAGAGCTTAATCAGTGCATTTGAACCCAAACCATGTTTAGTTTAACCTAATCAGGTAACATGATGTGACAAATCTGTGACATGTAGGACTTGAACTTGTGCCTCTGGTTGTGCAAAATCATTTGCTCCACAGACAACCCCAAAATGTGTCCCAAAAATTTGATCCTGTTCATCTGGACGTAGTGTTTTCAGTGGGAGAAACGTTTCGTCACTCATCTAAACTTCTTCAGTCTCAGCTGACTGCAGGTTTCCCCAGCCTTATAAATAGTACATTGCACAATGACTGAAACTAGCACCACTGAATGAACAACGGGCTGGGAGGTCAGTTCCTTGATCATTAATATGCAAATTCTCACGTTTCTCCCACTGAAAATGCTACATCCAGATGAACTGAATCAACCTTTTGGGATTTACTTACCTGGATGAGTGAGCATCCATCGAGACACCCGAAAATCTGTCATTTTTTTCCACCTTTCAGAAGCGGAAAATAGAAATTTTGAATTCTTGGCCACGAATCATTACGTATGAAATTGGAGAGATGAACAGTTGTGTTCAGGGACATGAAACTAATGTTGGAAAAGAAATGTTTAGCAGCATGTAAAAAAACCCCCCCAAAACCCCCAAAACCCCCTCTAAATTTTGTTTTCCATGAAAGATAAAAAACCCCCCAAAAAACCAACTTCCTCCGCAGTTTATCACCAAATTAATCAAAATAAATGGCCGGCCTGGCTGGGCAAAATATTATTACAAAGATAATTGGCAGCTGTTTGTGGATAACGCACACCTGGTCTTCTGTTTGGTTTCATCTTTACCTGGAGTGTCTGTCGCAAACATTGGAGTAAAAGTGGGCAGTTGATGGAAATATTGTAAAGTATCTGGAAATAAGCTGTAGGTACCGTTAGTGGAAGGGGAAAAAAAGTCCTTGCAAGCTTGTTTACACACACACACAGACACAGACGCACTCGAACGAGCTGGGTTCCTTGGAACAGCTTGGCCGGCCCAGTAGCCATCTGTGTTGACTATACATTGAAATGACAGTTTAACTCAGTCTGCCTAAATGTGCTAATCTGTCATGCTTGTACATCTTATGATTCTGGCAATGTCTTAGCTTTCCGCTTATCCTTCTGTTCACTCTAAGCAAACTGCTAACCTGGGACAAAGCATTTCCTGGAGTAGTCACTGGATGTAGTGAACAAAAAAACCTGCTTTTTGATTTTTGTCTTTTATGCAGAATTGAAGGTTTGACTGCATGCAACAAAGAAAATAAAAACACTCGAAAAACACTTAAACTATTAATTTTCTTAAAGTTGCCAAACATGATAGATATACAAATGTATGGAAATTATGAAAAGTAAAAGTAAAGTTTATACATGAGTATTGGGAAAATGTTTGAATTAAAAAAAACAAAAAAAACCTATCAGACTTAAACAGCTTTGTGGTAAGTATGTCTGTTTGATTAGAAGCCTTTATTTTGAAAAAAGCCACTAAAACTGCATTTTCAAACTTTATATAAAATATTTTTGGGGTCGATGCACAGGTTATAAAGTGTAAGGGTTATCAAACAAGTGTGTGTGTGTGCGCATATGTGTATGTGGCAAAAATATGCAGTTTTACATGTATTATGATACTGTGAACAATTCCCACACTGGTAATTTCCATTTGCAAGAGGTTTTAAGAGACCTATATTAGTAGCCCTGTGAGGAATATTAATATTAATATACCCTATAGGCCTATATTCTACAGGGTATTCCTCACAGGAATGCCCTGTAGAATGGGTGGGCCTTGCATATCATTCAGCTTTAAATAGGCCTATTTCTGATTTATTATCCAGTAGTCAGAAATAGGAGAAAAGATTCTCATTCTCAAGGTTGTCTACGTATTCTCCTTAGAGTCATGTTGTGGGTTAATTTTTTTTATAAAGTGCTAACATATATTGAAATCAGATCCTACCTCATGTTTCCAAAGATTGACCTTTTAAATGTAACTAAAGCTCAAACAGATGTCAGATGGTTGCAGATCACTTGCATCAAACTCTCTGAAGTCCTCTTACAAATGGAAATTTCCAATGTGGGAATTGTGCTCAGTGTCTTAATCTAAGTAAAACTACATATTTTTGACACCCACACAGGAAAAAACATCTCATCTATCTGCCTATCCATCGACCCATCTGTATATCTATCTATATGTGTGTGTGTGTGTGTGTGTGTGTGTGATTTGCTGTGGACTGAATGATGAACCTCCACTAAGTGTATCTTTAATTTTCAGTTGTTTTAATGATGCTTTTTGGAAAGTGCGATTTGTGTCATTTGCACTAGTTGTGATATTTTATATCTATTATTGAGCAGTTTATATATTTAAGTCAATGGGAAAACGTGTAAATTTGTTCACGGCATTGCCATCGTCTTTGTGTTGTCTACTGGTTTATATTGATTATAGGCAATTGATCAGATGTTATGTACACATACACAGTAGGTACTTTTGATGTACCTGTCGCCCATTCAGGTTTTCAGAGATTTATGAAATAAAAGTCCAATTAATGCAATAAATTGATTCTGTGCAAGTACTGAAGTAATTAATGGTTTGAATTTGAAATTGTGATGTTAATATAACACAAGTTGAAAAAAGTCTATTTAAAAGTGTTTATTGTTAAAATGCTTACATTTTCAAGCCTTTCATTGCAAGTATGTAAAGTTTCTTTATTAAGCACTTTTCATAGCAAGGCAGTCATAAAGTGCTGTACACAAAGGCTAAAATAAACAGAACGTTACACAGTAAGATTAACAGGTAGTTTAAGATAAAATAATTAATCAATTTTAAAAAATAAACTCTTTGGTTAGTTGTCGCCCACTAGTAAGGCTTAAATTTATTAAAAGTATTCTAGATTTCAGTTTGTCTTTAATAGCCTTGTGGTGTGCAAGAAGACAGTTTTTTTCTTGGCTGGATATTTTAGCGCACACACATGCACAGATCTGAAGGGATGGGCTGGACTGTTGGCTCATACAGTATGTGTGATTCAGTTAGCTGTATGTCTAATAAAACTTAAAAGGCTTCACTTGGGATTTGGAAAGTCTTGTTGGTTTCTTTACTCGTGTTTTATGTTTTCCCTCCTCCTCCTCTGTTGGTCGGGATTTCTCAGACTTGGGTCGTTGTTGCTTCATCCCAACATCAACACTTGAGTTAAAGATGAGATTAAGCTGGTTGGGAGACCTGCTGTTTTATTGATTGACTACATTTCTGTCTGTTACTCGCTCGCTTGTTCGGCTCGCTCAGACTACAGTGGAAGGTGAAGTTTGTGGTGTTGAAAATACTGAGAAAATGAGACAAAACGTTGTTGTCATTAGTACTGATTTAAATATGTATTAGGACAAACTGACAAGTTCTCCCTGGGAAAAAATTCTTCAGTGTAAAGAAATTCCAGTGATCATCATGCAGAGAATTCAGCCACGTTAGAGTAGATGTAGTAATGTCTGAGATTTCAGAAGTACTGAGGGGATTTCTGATTTGATAACATCAGTGGATCCCTTTGGTTTTTAGGGTTTTTTTTTTTTATGTCACAAGGTCAGTTACGCCATTCATTTCATTGTCATCTACAACTGCAACTACAATCTGCAACTTTTTCATGTACTTCCATACCTCTGTTTCCTTCTATTCCATTTTTGGCTAGAACAACAAATTGATAGGGTGAGATAAGGTCTCATAGATTTTAGCAAGTTCCTGCAAGGAGATATGCTGACATCTATCAGAATGGAAGTGAAGCAATGTACAAAACAGACACACATGTTTGCCTCTAAAAACAGCTGACTGCAACAATAAAGAGCAGGGATGGAGGAGGGAAAAAGTCCCTGAATTTTATTAGTTTCTGTCATGGCTGGTGATGCTTGTAAAACATGAAAGACTGTTGTGGGAATTAACACATTATGCACATGATGCATGTTGCATAGGTTATGCTGTAGGCCAGGGGTGGGAAACTCCAGGCCTCAAGCACCGGTGTCTGCAGGTTTTAGATGTGACCTTGATCCAATCACAGCTGATTTAAATGGCTAAATTACCTCCTTGACATGTCTTGAAGTTCTCCAGAGACCTGGTAATGGACTAATCATTTGATTCAGGTGTGTTGACCCAGGGTGATATCTAGAACCTGCAGGACACTGGCCCTCGAGGCCTGGAGTTCCCCACCCCTGCTGTAGGCTTCACAGCAGAAGTCTAAATCAGCCATAAAACCTCAATCACACTGGACACAACAGACCAGTCAGTGAGCCCCAGCAATCTCAGGCCACCCGACCAATTGGCAAGTGGCTGCTGGGGGTTTCTGGCTGACATTAGGTAAAGTTGGCCGCAAAGGGGGTGGTGCAGTAGAAACATCCTCGGTATTGTTGTGGTCAATAGCGAATTGCTGTGAAATTTTCTGCGAAGACTCACCAGCTGACCACCGAGCAGTAATAAAACCACAAACCAGAAATTGAGACAGGCTGTTGCCTTCAAAGTAAAAGCTGGACTTTTTAAAACATTATGTGGATGAATAAGGTGCAGCTTTTATTTTGAAGGCAGGTCTCCATTTCCAATTTGTGGTGGACTCACCACAGTTTCAGTACTGCTTTCTGTTTTGTGAATGTTTTTACACAAGTCGAGCTCTTCCATACAAACTAGTGACCACAGCAGTCATTGTTGCTGGCCAGCAACCACCAGCAACCTCCAGCAACACGCCAACTGGTTGGGGAATAATTATTTTCCTTAGTAACCTGTGGTTGTGAGGGGCTCACTGACCAGTCTCTAGGCCACTGTGAGTGGGAATTAATGTAACTGTAATATGTGGTTTAATATCTGCCAGACTTCTATAGAATTATAGAAACTATAGAAACTGTATTTGTGTATAAAACGGTTGGTAGCTGGCTCTTGAGGGTGTCTGGTAACTTACTGCCACTTTGGTCTGACAGGCCGGAGGAGTTCACCATTTGTTCGCTAGCAGGTTTTGTAGGCTGGTGGCTTGTGTCACTGTCTGGCTGCTTTGTGTAGAGCTGACGCCCAGAGTCCTGTGGAGTAAACAATAAAAGGCTCTAATAGTAGGGAAAGAGTTTAGGTTTAACTGAAGGTCATAAAGCTTCTGGGAGTTTGTCATGTGAGCTGCTGCATCAGAAAGCTTGGCTTTGTTAGGAGTCTTGTGTCTCTTCTGTTTTTTCTGTGATTTCTTTTTCTGGTTTTGTCCTTTTCTTTTATTCTTTTTATTTATTTTCCACTAGTCCTTCTTTATTTGTCTTTCATTCACAGTCTACATGAGATAAATATAGATTTCAGTCATTTAATTATTTCGAGTTCCTCTGCTATTCTAATGCAATATATGTGAGCCGTCAAGGTCTGTTTAAGCTATGAGGCGAGAATTGTGTTTCTAGTGTAGTAATATCCATTTAAAGATGTTTCATGTGGACTATATTTGCAACATAACGGCAGCTTGAGACATTTTATTTCCACCATTTTTACATGTTTATTGAGGGCTTCTTTTTTCCAGAGTTATTGTCAGCCTGTGTTGGAAGCACTAAGCGTGCCTATTGAAGTGCAACAAAAAACTGGTGGACATGCTTATCAGCTTTAAAAATCATTCAGAGAATGACTGTGTTTTTTAGTGCGAATTCAGTTTTGTAGATTGAAAGCTGTGTAATGCAAAAAAGGCTGTGCTGAGTTCCCTATCAGCATTTGCTAATTCCACAGAACTCTGACAGGTAATTGTGTGTATAAACACACACATCCTGAGCCTGAAGATCATATCTGTTCATTCTCTAGAACTGGGATTGTGTATGGGCACGAATGTGCGCATGACTTTTAAAATGGAACTCATGGATAAGCAATTGAACTTTGCATGGATTTTAACTAAACGTACAACCAGAAACGAACAGATTATAGAATATATCACAAATAATGATCCTTAAGTAAATTAATGTGCTTTGTTTTTCTTATATTTCAAATACTCATAGCCTCAACACTCAAGATGAAGCACAAATTGAACAGTTTACCTGATGTCCCTGTATATGAAAAATAAATTGCCTGGATTTTATGATGTAATGAAACTATGGTTTCAACCTGTTCTCACTACTGAGTCATAATTGACTCATCCTTGGCTTTGACTTGCAGGCGTCACAACACGCTGGGTAACCTGTAAAATTCAGTTTTAAATGTGCAGGGCAGTCAGATAGAGTTCCACTGAACTTCTTCAGTGTTTGGTCTAGGTGCCACGAGACTGTGGCAAAAATGCCATGCTGGTGTTGTCACTGCTATGGGGCACGTAATGTTTGCAACGAAAGAAATGGAGGAGCCACGACGATATCGCCCACCAGTTAGTAAAGTCTTGACCTATTTTGTGTTTGCCATCTTGGTGTTTTGATGAATGATCTAACTGAGAAACCGAAAGACGCTTCATGTTCGTAGGGTGGCGGATTGTCAGTAACAAGGTAGGCAGTTGGGTAGAGGTTGCATCAAGGGTAAAGAATAATCTGTCAAATCGAACGTGCAGTACCACTCCCTGTGGCGACCACTCACGAATCCAAATCATGATTCCCTCAGCATGTTCATGTGGTCTTGTTGCCTAAAAATAAAACATAGTTAGGTTTAGGTATTGTAACTAAGAGGTGCAAGGAAAAAAGTATGCAGTGAGAATTAAAAAATATGATGTGTTTGGACATCTCAGTATAAATATCAATAAAGATGTGGTTTTCCAAGGGTAGCTGCAAAGGCAAAAACAACCCTCGCTAACATCTGAAGCAAATCCAGTCATCTTGTTTTATAAGCAGGCTTGAAATATGATAGAAACCACTCAGGGGTTAGGCTTACAAGGGGTAAAGAATTCAAATGATTGTGTATGGAGTGTTATTTTCATGCTTATAATAGAAAGTCCTTTAGGACTGACAAATTATCATTATTATAGTTACAAAAAATAACTTGGCTGTTGGTTAGAAGCTAAAATCTTGTTGGTGTTTTACTGACCCATTTATCATCCATCCACCCTGAGCTCCTCCCACTGTAGGTTGTTCATCGATCTCCAGAGGTTCTCCTTTCCTCCTGTCATGATTGCTATAGCCACAAGAGGGTTTCATACATGATAGTAAACTGATTGTAAACATGATTGTTTTTCTTTTTTTTTGCTTTAAGCCTCAAAGTTTCTTTATATACTGTATGTTCTGCACTATAAGGCGCACTTACAATCCTTTAATTTT
The DNA here is from genome assembly GCF_001858045.2 of Oreochromis niloticus. Classification (NCBI taxonomy): domain Eukaryota; kingdom Metazoa; phylum Chordata; class Actinopteri; order Cichliformes; family Cichlidae; genus Oreochromis; species Oreochromis niloticus. The sequence goes on from NC_031975.2 coordinate 27,826,991, forward strand.
CTCAAAAATCGACAGTGCGCCTTATAATCCAGTGCGCCTTGTATATGAATTCTGTTTGTGCTTACTGACCTCGAACCGATTTTATGTGGTACACGGCGCTGAAAAATCTGTCAAAAAAATGTTTTAGTACGACTTTGGTCAGCTATGAAGCCGCACCGCTTGATGGATTGTCGGAGCATTACGGCTACTGTAGTCAGGAGCCTCCCGGAGTAATCTGGGTCCAAAACTCCTTCAGCTTCAGGTCCAAAACACTGCGGCATCACTGAGTTAAAAACTGTCTAAATTCTTTCATCTTTAATAAAATGATCAGTGTTGCTGCTTTACCAGGTGTAACAATTAAGTTTAACATCCAGGCATCCATGAAAACAGAATTTATTCAATTTAATGGAGTTAGAAGTTCTGACTGAGACATTTCTGAAAAAATTAAAACGTACAGCTCTGCTATCACTTCCAACATAAATGAAGACGGAAAACGAAACAACAGTGACGTTTGTAGGGTTACTGAAGTTGGGCTAGCTGGTATATAATGATGTGCTACGTGATCGCTAGCGACACAGCTATGTTACCATAACGAACATTGAAGCTTAACGCTAACTTTTTTCCACTCGATAAAAGTTAACATGAGGGTTCCCGATGGTTAGGGACAAATGCAATCGCATGGCAGGATGCTGTAAACGGACCAAATTTCAGTCAGGAGAACAACTGAGATAATCCATCCACAGTACGAGGTCAGTCACTAATATACTGCAACAACATGGGAATAGAGCAGCTGCGAGAGAATTCAACATTAATGAATCAATGGTACAGAAGTGGAGGAAGCAAGAAGAATGAGTTGAGTAAAGTTTGACTTATCTGACTGTTTTGTTTCGCTTAATGCGCCTTATAATCCGGTGCGCCTTATGTATGAGAACAGACCTGTTCATCGACAGTGCACCTTATGGTCCAAAAAATACGGTAATTCCTTTAGTTACTTCATTTCTTTTTTTCAATGAATGCTCCAAGCATCAATGTTCAAGCACATGCAGACATACTCTGGGCTTAGAAATGCCGAATTTTTGAACTACGCCCTTGAAACGTCTGAAATTAGAACGGATTACGTTAAAAATTGTAAGTCTTGAATTTAGAAAAGGGGGCTGAATGTTTACGTAAGAAGTCATAAGTCCATAGCCTCGAGTCTTTTTCTGGTTATTAAATACAAAACTCAGGCGAGAAGCTTTGGTACTGAATGTTCAAGGGAGAGGAAGTGTGTGTGCGTGAGCGTTCATTTGTGGAGCGTGGAGTATAGCTGAATACGTGCCTCTCGTGGGAACGTGTGACTGAATTATGTGAATGAGTGTGTGTGCTGTGGTGGGTGGGTGCTGAGGGGTGGGGCCTGAGGGCTCTACGTGTGTGTGGGGTTTTTTGTGTGTGTGTGTTTGTGTGCAAGAACTTATATGTGCACATTTTTCTCAGTAGCCTCTTGTGAGTTTTTGCCCACGTGCATGCCTGTGCTGACACACTGTGTGTGTGTGTGTGTGTTTGTGTGTGTGTGTGTGTGTGTGATGTTGGCCGTGTCACCTCAGATTAGGCCCTGATGCAGCGGCGGTGGTGGTGGTGGTGGAGAGTGACCCCCTACCAACCGTGGCACAGTCATTAACGTGGGGAAAGAATCCCGTCTCCATGGCAACCGCGGCCGCACTGCCAAGGAGGCCACAATGAAAAGAAAAGGGGGACGTGGGGAGGGAAAAGCGGGGCCGAGGGGAAGGAGTGAAGGAGGAGAGAGAGAGAAAGAGAGAGAGGAGAGGGTGGTGGTTGAGGTGGGGAGGGTGTGTCTGAAATTATGTGTGGTTGGAGATAAAGGTTGTGGGAATGACAGAGAGACATACAGACTAGTGATGTTGATGGAGAGAAAGCGAGATGATCAGATAATCATAGCAGTGCAGCCTCTAGGATCAACACACACATCTCCCTCGGGAAAGAGATATTGATCTTTTATCTCGATGTGTTGGAAGCGTTCGTGTTCGCTTTAAAATATAAGATTAAGCTGAAAGTGTTAATGGGGTTGAAGGGCATCTGATCATCATCACATTACCTGAGCAAGAATATGTCCACATTTACACAGAAAAACCCCTTACTTGCTGATAGTGAATGTAAAAAGCTGTCGGTGGGCAGCTTTTAAAGTGATTTTATGTATTGTGTTTCAAACTGGAGTCGTAGTTGGAGCACCAGCAGCTGGCTCTGCTAGACGTTATGAAAATCCTGGATATTTTCTTCCGTAGTGTTACTGTAAACAAGATTCATGGAACAGATATGTTCAGGAGAAAATGCGGGTGGCATGTTTTTTTCTGTCACTCACTCATGGCAGAGTGAGAAAAGTAAATGCTGTATAAACCATTACTTGAAATAGCATTTCACACTCTCTTCTAGTATGATAAAAGGGAGTTCCTTAAAAACAAATATTATTTATATATATATATATATATATATATATATATATATATATATATATATATATATATATATCTTAACTTTCATCTAAGGTTCATTTCACCGCCAAAGCAGCCCAAGTGAAAAGGGCTTTTTTTTCATCCACTGTCTGAGTGTGGCCATCATCACAACCTTATCTTAGGCACTGCCTTCACATCCATTCTGAGATGCATCTACCTGGAAAGCGGTGGACCTGGGCTGTTCTCCAAATGTGAGATGAGAAGAATTACTGGATTTTCTTCTATTTTTATTTGTTTTACCGTAGCGATAGCTCCTCATTTTTGTCGTGATAATGCTCATCTGCTGCTTGAAATGTTTCTTCCCTCGTGGATTAAATGAATGGTTTAAGTGAATCAAACTGAAGACAGCCTTCATCTTACCCTAACCCCTAGCATCCTTATGTCCATGTCCTCCTTCACGACATCCACAAATCTCCACTGAAGTCTTCGTCTTTTCCTTCTGCCTTGCAGCGCCATCTTCACTAACCTTTGTCTCCTGTACATGTCCAAACCATTTCAACCTAACTTTGTCTCCAAGAATCACATCAAAAACACTGATCAGTGTTCTGGTGAGCACACATTCGTTGCGAGGTACTCTACACCTGCTGAACTGGTCTCCTACTTTACAAGTGACCATTTTTTCTGTTTTAGCATGTAATCTGTGAAATTGACCTCTTAATCAGTGTGAAACTTACTGTTAATGACATTCAAGTGCTGCACTTTGATTTTAATCAGTCAGTCAACTCTGAAAGCTTTGATGTGATTGTGTGAGTCCAATGTTGGTCTTCACTTTGGGAAAATGAAGGTTCAATCAGATGACTTGATTGGATTGATTGGCTTCCATTAAGAAGAAGCAGGTACTGTGCCGCTGGGGTACTCGCTTCATGTAGTGGTGTTTTCCTTTGTCTTCATTGCACCTTTTCTCTTGTGGTATGACTAGAAGTTACAGAATAACAAAGTTGTTTAAATTCTTACACATGATTACGTGTGCCCACATAGTTTGTACTGGTTTAAAATGGATCTTTGTGAGGTTACTCCTTTCACAAACTTGAGTGAAGCAACGAGTTACTGACACCTTATTTGATACAAATTTATGAATGTTCTTGTTATCTAAATTGATTGTTTTGATTGACGATTGATTGGTTGTTTTAGATATGTAAATATAAAATGAATCCACACTGGTTTAAGAAGCTGTATATGTTCTACATTGCTTGTGATTTTTAGAACAAATTTCTGCGCAGAAAGATGTTAGAATTTGTTTGAAGCATTGCATACTTTTCCCCAAATATATTAGCACAGAATTTGGATCCATTCTTAGTTTGAATCCATGGTTGGTTGTTGGTGGCTTGGAGCCAAGTAGACCTATGAAGACCCGTATCCTGTGGTGCCCTGGTGTGAACCTTTCTAGGCTCCGGCTCAATCTGGACCAGGAATGCTCGTCAAATGTTGTGGAAATGGAACGACTTTCAGTTTGCTACCATCTGTTTGGACTGCTTGACAGACGGGGAGATGTGTGTTCTGGTTGTTTTAACTAACTAAATCCTGCAAATGTGTTTGTGTGTGCGCCTGCACGCAGTCACTTGTGTTTGAGGTTTGTTCTGGCCTGTAAGTGCTTTGAATTCAGCGTAAGCTTTAGAGAAGTGCTCAGACCACAGCTCTGAGGTTTGTGCATCTGTGTGTGTTTAACTGTGAAGAGTACACTAACTTTGTGTAGCGTGTGCGTGTGTGTGTGGAGAAGAGGGCGTGTAGAGAAGTGGTGGCCGGCTTTGCGTCATTAGGGTGTGGTGTGATAACAGCTAGACAGCCTTCTCTTTCCCTCTGTCTCTCTTTCTCTTTCTACCAGCCAGATGGAGACACACCCAGTTCTTGTCTGCGCTATTCACAGACACACTGTGTGTTTTAGTGTTGACTGACCGATATCTCAGAAAGAGATGGACAATAATTTGCCACTGCTTGGTCTACATTAAGCGAGACCGATATCTTAAATCAAATTTTAGGCTTCAAGGTCTCAAGTAACTAACGTGCAGTTGCAGACATTCATCCCGAGGTGGCACACATTTGGCGGGATGCCAGGCAGCGGCATCTGTTGGTCGTAAAAGAGCCAATCAGTGGCAACATGAGTCAACTAACAGAGCTCCTAAAGAGGCCAAATAACGTGTCTAAATGGCAAAAACTAAAGCGTGTCAACATGAGAGCACAAATAAAACGCATCAATAAACACAAGCGGCGGTCACAAGCTGAGACAAAGACACAGTAATAAACATGCTGGAATATTTAACAAGCTATTCTTTTGTATTAACAAAAGCTCAAGTGACATTGTGTAATATAAAAGGTGCAACTTAGAGTAAACAGTGCTCAAAGAAGAATTTACCACCTCTGAGCTTCTTAATGATGAACACAGGAATGTGCTAAAAGGCTGTGTTTTTCTTTTTTTTAAGGGAGCCATACCGAAATGATGACAGAGAAAAGCGAAAATTAAGAAAAATTGTTGTGTTCAATGAGAGTGAATCATCAAAATGTTCTTTGGTCTGCTTTTATTTTTGGCACTGGGGATGAAGGAAATGAAGTTATTATCTGCAACGCTTTTCACCTTAAAGAAAATAAATGTTCCCAACTGGAGTCACGACGACTCACCACTCCCTGACGCTTCCAGAGTTTATGATTTATTGCTTCATTTCTTTTTCCTCTACAGCCCGCTATTTTAATTTTGAACTTTTCAGTTATTCGACAACTGTCAGCTTTTTCTTTTTTGACGTTTTTGCACTTCGATCCCAGCTCTGTGGTTAGATAAGACATTGTCTAAGGCCACGTTCATTCATGGAATTAGCATTTGTCTTGGGTGATCCATTCACAACTTTGCAAAGACATTTTTTTAATACAATGACTGGCAGACAAACCTGATTTATATTATGTTTAAAAACACGGCATCAAAATTATTTACAAATAAGATGGTAAATGTGAGATTTTAAAAAAATGATGAACAAATAAAAAAACCAAACTAAAATCTACAGAATTCACATGTTTATGTAACACAAGTGCAGGGTGACGTATGCAATCCAGTTGTGTCGCTGTATTTGCATATAGTTTATAGTTACAGTAACGCCTCTTCTTGGGAAGTGCATCTTGTGAACCAGCGGTGCGGGATTCCTCAGATCTCTCAGAGCCAAGTACAAACTGCCTGCAGCACTTTCTTTTTAAGACATCAAAGAAATGACATGACAGTTTTAGCCGAGAAACTTCAAACACAAGAGTGGCTGAGGTGGTTACAGTAAACATTTATTTATTGATATAATGTCACAATGCAATATAATATTGATTAACTGAGTAGTTTTTTTACCTTAAAAGTGCGCGAATGTTAAAAATCTTTTATTAGATCCAATATAGTTTGTTTGCTATTTGAATTTTTTCATTTTGCTAAAGCAAAAGTTTTGACTTGTTTTGTACTGGTGTCAAGGACAGTGTGCTGATGCATCTTTATGTGTTTATGTTTGTTTGTTTGCATATTTCATTGATGTAAAAAAGCATAATTAGACTTACAGAATGACGTAAAAACAGCTAAGAAAAATATTACATTTCCTGTTTTTGAACAAAAACGGGAAGATGTTTAAAGCTTTTGTTTTGAAGGGGCCAATCAAAACTGATAATAGAGAAAAAGAAAACTTTAATAAAGCAAAGTGAGTCCTCTGCTTTTATGAGTTGAGTTATTAGCTGTGAAGCTCTTCACCTGATGGGAAATGTGTACTCAGCTAACATCATGACAACTCAACACTCTAATGAATACATTTTTCTTTTTATTTATTCCTTTATCATTTTGTTCTCCAGCTACATTAAATATTTGAACTTTTTTCTACAGCTTTCTTTTCCTTTTTTCTTGTGTCTTGAGAAAGATGGATAGTACTTTTTCACATTAAAGCCATTAGACACGTTTTACTCGTCACCGTTAACTTGGACCTTGTTGTTGGAGAAATCGTCCTTAGCAGCTGTGTCGACCTTCCTCCCACTTTGATCCAAGTGATCAAGTTAGATAGGACAAATGTTCTGGTGCAAACACTTCTCTGTTCATAACTGGCATTAGCAGGCATCCTGGATGACCCAGTCACAAATATACTGGGTCACCCAGTGACTGTTTCTAGCTAGGCCTTACTACTTCTTCTAACCAGATAAACGCTTGACTTACAGTACTTACGTTTGCAAAGACTTGTGCACTTCACCAATTTTACAAAATTAATCCAACTGTCATCGAGCCAAATATCGAGCTATCAAACCCATTTAACAATCCAACTTCCTTTTAATCTACTTGGCCACACAGCATTGAACCAACCCCATGGAGACTCCAGTAGTTGGCGGTTCAGTTTGTTCACACACACTGTGCTAAAAATTGCATGCAATTCAGATCGCCTTTGAATGTAGTCTGTGAAATCTGATATCAGTGAGTAATGGGGCCATTCACACTTCTACTTAGGAAGTTTGGAAAATGAGGCATCTGGACTTCTTTATGTCTCGCCTCTCATCCAAGTGGCTTGTACCTGGGACTCTCCACCTCGTAAAGTCTCTTGGCTGAGGCGTGAAACGTCTTCACAATCTTGAAGAAGTCCAGTTGCCTCTGTAGAATACCAAGACCTAGATGACTGAGACCCCACACAGATATGCCAGCTTTCCAGATATGATGTACATGTGAGTACTTGCAAGAGTTACTGATTACCTGACTGAAGACGTGTTAATTATTGTTAAAACTGAATCTGAAACCATGTCAGTGGCTTGTATTGGTGTTTCTTTTTTTTCTTTTTTTTTTCCAATTTTATATTTATTTAGTTTAATAAGAAAAGGAAGACGCCAAACCAAACGCATGGCTATAAAATCTAATCCCAGTTTATATCTTACAACCATATAAATCGTAATTACAGAGTCATTGTGCAGGGCTTGCATTTAAGCCTACTGTTAACTATCACTGATGAAACAGGTGTGTTTATGAGGCAGGATAATTCACTTGGCATGTTTATTGCCTCCACACATGTAGAAATATCAGATGTGATTTCACGCTAGACATTGACCCCTCCGTTGTAGCACGCACTGTAATTTCCATTTCAGGTTTCACTTAAGTAAATTGGCATTTTAGTATAGTGGTCTAATTTTGAACAGGTGAGAATTGCATGCAAATAATAATTCTGCTTGTACGACTCTTGGGTTTCCTTTTTAAGGCAGTTAAAGGTCATGCAAATCGAGGCTTGCAGAGAGAGTTGGCATGTTGAAACAGTTATGGTCAGGTTGCCGTCTTGAGTCTTCGGTAGGGATCGCGTCTGACAAAGTGTTCCTCAGAAGTCTTCATTAAACATTCTTTTGTAGAAGTACTTCCAGCGACCCTGCTGTGGTACTTGGTTGAGCTCTGAATCATCAGACGTGTCAAAGATAGTACAGCTGCTAGCACACAAAGTCTAAAACAAGCAGGTATACACTATGTTTGTGATACCACAAGTTAAAGTCGTACAGGCAGCCATTCCTTGTAGTGAAAATACTGTCAGTGTAGCTTAGACCTTCATATCGTTACTGTCCTCCACCACTACAAAAACGATTTGACTCCTCTTCTCCAAAGCGGGTCGATGTGATCAATACCTGCAGTAGGTACACTGGTTATACTAGGTTATACACAGACTTGTACTGTGCAGCACTGTAGTTGCCTCACAGCAAGAAGGTGCTGAGTTTGAGTCCACTTGCATGTTCTTCCTCCCACACTCCAAAAGCATGCATGTTAGGTGAACTGGTTTTCCCAAATTGGTTGGGTGTGCCCTGCCATCCGCCCATTGGATGGATGGATGGATGGATTGATTTATAATAATTCACGATTTTCATCATATATTTGGTTTTTAGAACATTTGCCACACCCTATTTTCATAGTTCAATACATTTTAAGGAGAAGTCATATCTTACTGTTGGATTAATGTTACAGTTATTTTTAAAGTTGATATGTCTGGCATTCCTTCTTCTCCCACACCTTTTTTCTTTCCGTCTTAGATCTGGATGTGATATAGACAGATGACTAATGAAATGCACTATGATTCACGCCCAGTTCTAGAGGGAAAAGCGTGCAAAAGTTACATCTGGGCTTAAGTTTCAAGTGAGCTTGAGGGCTCATTTATGTGCGATTGTGATATTTAGTCATAAAAATGGTTGCCGTGAATGTCTTGAAATCATTCTAATCCAGGTTTTAGTCGTTTCACAGGCTTTGATCTTATTTCAGTTTCTAGTTTGTTGGTCATTTTTCCACAGCTGGGCACGACCTGAATATTGTGAGCGTTTCTGGAGAAAGTACTTGACATATTTGACATTTTACAACAAAATAAAATATGTGAAAAAACAGGCCGAATTATGACTTCTTTGTCATTTTTTGTTGTTTGAAGTCTTACAGTCACTGCATCATCCATATTTTACTCTTTAGTACTGTGATTAGTTAAGTTTTAAATGGTATTTTTTGTATTATCATTGAACGAAGTAACATTTTGTAAGTAAATCACAGGAGTATCTAAATAAATGTAACTTGTTCATACAGTTTTTCTAAGCTTGATTTTTGCTTATGCGTGAATGAAAACAATGCATAAATTGCATTAAGTAACATTAATATATCATCCATTGATAAAAGAAAGATATATGTATGATAAATATAAACGGAAGTAATAAAAGAGCTTGCTCGCCTCAGGGTTAAACGGATCTACCAGCATATTCTGCATCCAGTTTTAACGGTTTCAGTAGAAATTGTGTTTTTACTTGTTTTACTTGAGCTTGACTTTCTCTTTAAGAGGCGTTGGTCTCCCTTCTGCTGAAGTCGGTGTGGGGGGAGGGAAGCTGTCAGGGAGTGGCCGGGGGACTGAGATAAGTTTGTCTTCTATAGCACGACGTGAAGCAGAAGTAGACGTGCAGTTTCTATGCTGTGTGTATGTTTACTGTGTCAGCACGCCATGATATAATGCCAAAGCATCATGTGATCAAGTGGTTTCTGTTTTGGACATCCTGCTTGTTTAAGATTTGCACTATAGCCCTGAACGTAGTAGGTATTAATTAATGCACGTAGTATTGTAGTGATTGTACACAAAGTGGGTGAGAACAGTGAGGGATTGTGAGTGTGTGGGAGGGATGTGAAGAGGAGGGACGTGGAGTAGAAAGAGTGGTTTTAGTTACAGAAGGAGGAAGACATATAAGGTCACAGCTGTGTGAGAGAGAGGATCACAGCAAGGCTTCACTCTCTTTACTCCACTCTATACTCAGTTTGCAGTTTTTTTGCATTCAAACCAGTAATTTTGAATATTTGTTGTCTAAGTCTCTTGTTGTTCTGCAGGAAGGTAGTAAAGGATGCTTGTTAGTTAGCTTCGAGACAGTAACGTGGAAGGCAGACGCAGAGATGAGGAATTTAGAGATATGTTCTACATACAAATCCTCATGCTGTTAATATGGAGATTAAACTAAAAACCCCTCACTTTATATTCTATAGGCAGATTCTGATGGCTAGTTGATTTCTTCTTCGATTTTATTGAAATGAGACCCACTATTCAGCTGTTTCCACATGTGCAGTGCAGTCCCAAACATTTCAAGACACCTGACCACCGTAGACCCAACGTCAAAGCTGGATGTGGAAACCATGATGCCACTCATTGTCCTTAAAGATTTCAGATGTTTGGCCTTGAGCTTAACTTTTTATGTTTTGAAAGCAAACATCGTAAGTGAGGTTTGGATGAGACTGAAACATTTCACACCCATAGAGTAGTGACTTGTCAGTCACTACTAAAGGATACTCTGCTTTATTCTCCTAAAACCTTAGATGGTGTTTTCTGAGGTCGCAACTTCCCCATAGACTTCAATGTAATCTAAGTTCTTATGTTGCTCACTCATTCTTGTATTTGCTTTAAAATAAAAGTAACATGCTTGTTGCAGTGCACTCAGGGAGTCCTATTACCCTGGGTTATAGACTGGGTGTGGCTTTGATTTCCACGCTCTGATTGCGTCCATTCATGGCAGTCCTTGCATTTCCACTGAATGCATTCTCTAATGGTGATGCAACTTGTTAATGCAACGTTTCATAGAAGTTGCGTCAAGCTACACAAACGAGGATAGAAAGTTACAGGAAAGATACAAGAATGGCATTGAGCATCAAAATAAAACGCCATGACCAGACTGAATACTGTTGGTATGGCGTGCAACTTAAACGCGACACAGGTGGGAGGTCACATACCTGTAACCATGTGTTGCCGAGGTTACGGCCACAGTAGGTCACAGTTCAGATCTCAGATTCTTTAAAACCTTCTTTTGTGAATGGTCTCTGGTCGATTTGAATTTGAAACAGATTTTTTTGTTTTCACCATGGCTCTGTAAGCACCCAACCAACCTCCGCCCAACTGCCCGTCTCATATCTGTCACTTATTAACCAAGCCCCACCCTTTCTAACGTAGCCACTGCAACACAAAGTAAGGGAGGTCAGGAGGAGGTGCAAAAATGAGAAGGGAGGGGGGGTGAGCCGAGAAAGAGTGGTGTGTGTTTGTGTGTACAGGTGTGCATGGTCAGGTTTGTCTATATGAAGGGAATGCAAGCCAAAGCTTCGGCCCTGATAGTTCTCTCTCAAACACACACTGACACTGAACGCTCCGTCAGTTTTCCTCCCTCCTTTTGAGGGAGTCCTTTTGCTTCTCAAGGTTCAGGCTATACAGGGAGGGGCGTATGTGTTTTTGTCTGTGTGTTTGGGACTCCAGTTACAGAAGTTGTGCAATGTTTAGATCCCTAACTGGAAACCAATGGGAACTAACCTCCTTGTCCTCTACCAAGTTCTCTTCTCTTCTCTTCTCTTCTCTTCTCTTCTCTTCTCTTCTCTTCTCTTCTCTTCTCTTCTCTTCTCTTCTCTTCTCTTCTCTTCTCTTCACACATTTGCACAGTTTGTGCTGCCTGAGGTCATGCAAAAATCTGTAGTTTTAATATGATATTGAAATTAACATTACCTGCTGCAGGCTGTAATGGGTTTTTAACCTAAGAAGCATCATTATAAATGATGACATCTTATACGATATACATGAATCAGCCAAAACAATAAAACCACCTGCCTCATATTGTCTAAGTGCTTCCATTTTGCCATCAAAACGGCTCTGACCCTTTGGGGCATGGGTACGGGACCTCTGGGGGTTTCCTGCGGTGGCTGGCACAGATGCCATGGATTGGGCGTGTTTTGACACATCTTATAGGTGCTAGATTGAAATGGAAGGTGGGGAGTTGGAGGTGCAGGCTCTTTGGGCTGTTTATGAACAGTTTTTTCCATGTGGGAGGCATATTGCCCTGATGGGGGAAGAGGTCAGTGTCAGCTGATATGGTAGGTGGTCAAAGTAACACCCACCTGAATGTTAGTACCCGAGGATGCCCAGCAAAATGTTGTGCTGTAATAAGATCACTTCACCTGGTAATGGTTTTGGTGGTTGATGTATCTTTCAGGTGCTCTAATCCATCATTGCCGTCTGTTATTCTTGTTATAACCCTTTGGTAATATATTTGTCTACAGGCGAAGCAAGACCACCAGTCCCGTACTGCAAATATGCAAAGAGCAGTTGGCAGAGATTATTATGACACTTTTGTCCAGTTGATACGTTGGTCAGTCTGACTTGTAACTCTCGTATGAACAGCATTTACTTTATCTAAAGAGATTTAGTTGGATAAAGGTTCACTTTGTCCTTTTGGCTCAAGCTCTATTAAACCTTTAAATGAGTATAGTTATTGTGGGAGGAGCAAAGCCAGACTTATGTAAAAGAAATTGGTGTGCTTGATTTCTAACACACGATAAAATGAGTTATGAGTTGGTTCAGAGAAATCAAGAGCGGCTCAAGCCTGTGCAGCAAAATTAAAGCTGTGATCCGACTGAATTAATGAATCATTCTAGCCTAAAAAGACCGTCTACCATACAGAATAACTACAGCAGGACGCGCTGCATAAAAATGAAGGAAATTTACTGACTGTCACAAATGGTAAAACATGTATTTTTCAGTCATTAGTGCCAGAACAATTTTTTTAATTTGTGGAATCAGGTTTTGCTTGGTTTGAATTTGACCCCTTGTTTCACTTCATCTCCCCTACATCTCATGCAGAATGTAGTCAGTTTAGAAAAAAAATCTCCAAACTGTAGAATAAAAAATAACTATTTAATGTGTATTTCTTTTTTTACTATTTATACGATCTTAAAGTGAAGGCCTTGAATCATTGGGCCTTTCCTTTACAGTTCTGGTCAGAAGGTCAAGCTCATTGAATTTTTGTAGTTTTGATTGATTTATTTGAAGGTTTCTTTCAATTACACAGGCTCAAATACACATACACATATATTCCCAATAATATTTGTTTAATTGTCCCAGCGTGCAGGTTGACCTGGTTACATTGCTTTTGGTAGCCATCAACGACACTGCTGTGTAAATCTGGCTGAATATTTGACCACTCTTCTTGGCAGAATTGGTGGAGTTATTTTAAATTGGTTGGTTTCCAGGCACAAATCTGACTTTTAAGCACAGTCCATAAATTTTCAGTAGGGCTGAGATCTGCTCTTTGGGAAAGCTGTTTGAAAAGCTTAATGGCAGCTGGCTTTATCCAGTTTTGATGTGTGTTTGGGATCATTGTCCTGTTGGAACAGCCCAAGTATCAATCATCTACCTGATCATTTGAGGAGTTGTTTTTGGAGTTAGTCCCCCATCTTTAAGCTGCCATAAAATCTATCGGGGTGTGACTACTGTCTCATTCTGTTCAGTAACAAATTATGGTTCCATATCTGAATTCTATCGACAGCGTGTCGAGACGATGGTAGACGGCACTTTGAACTTAGATTGAACCCTGAGTCATATAAGCAAGCAGCCAGTATGGGGGAAAAAAAGAAGATTTTTTTCCCCATACTGCCTTTTCATGCTAATTGACCCTCTTACATGAAACGATGATGGATCCTAAGCTAAAGCTGCTGCATAGTTTACATTGCAGAGGCAGACGGAAAACTGAAAACTGGAGCCAACTTATTTTCATATCTGGAGAAATGTGTTTGGTAGAACCTTCATTTTATAATATATATAGATACTTTTCTGTGTGTGTATATATATTTATATATGTATGTATGTATGTGTGTATATATATATATATATATAATATATATATATATATATATATATATATATATATATATATATATATATATATATATATATATATATATATATATGTATACGCTGGATAGCGTAGTGGTTAGACTATATATACATATACACATATATATATATATATATATATATATATATATATATATATATATATATATATATATATATATATGTGTGTGTGTGTGTGTGTGTCTACATATACATATATTGGGGCATGAACAGTGCTGCCCACTGGGGCAGTCCCCCACCCTTTGCCCATGACACACACACACACACACACACACACACACACACACACACACACACACACACACACACACACGTGTTGGGCTGGGGGTGGTTTGGAAAGAGGCAGCAGTCACAGAGAGGAGAGCACTGACCCAGATAGTCTCTCTGTCCCACCCTCTCTCACTCTAACACACTGTAAAGAATAAGCTCAGCGAGGGTTTTTAATTCGCTGCATCCATAAATCAGGCTTTCATTGCCATTATCTTCCAGTTTTGATCATTCTAACTTCTGCCAGAAAACAGTGCAAATATAAGTTGGAAATAGCATAACATATTTCAAATGAGTCTCTTTAAAACTGCGTTGATAATGATTGGTTCATGAATACAACATTATCAATGCATCAAAGTTAACATGAAGTAAAATTAATGCTTTTGATTCGTTTTCTAAGATAAGCAGCAAATATGTAAATGACAACAAATAAACGGTGAATTCAGCCTTATTTAAACCTAATATAAAAAGTGTGAGTGAGCAGGAATAAAGTTTAATGAGCTGAGAAGACTCAACCGAGCCACCAATCTCTGTCTGTCCCACTTCTAACCACATGTTGGCAGGATGGCAGGATGTTGTGCTCTCTGCAAACTTGGAGAATGATAAAGAAGAGGGTTAACTGTTTCTAGGTTGACAAGCAAGAAGTGCTAGCACAGTAGCAACTTCTGTCAAATAAACAGCTTTTTATAAATTATACAAAGGCCAAAAAGCAAATTATGTTAAAAGGTAATTTAATGAAACAAAACTGGATGCTAAATAGATTATCAATACCAGTGTTGTAGCACTACACAGATTAGTATCATCTGTATTTTCCAGTATGCTGCAAATATGGTGTTGGCAACATTATTTTTGGTAAAATATATAAACACATTGATGTGAGCTTACGTCAGAGCTTCTTTTATCATAGCCAATCTGGGTGACATGGATTAAAAAGGTGGTGTGACGCTGTAAGGAAGGAGAACGTGTAAAGTGTCTTACCATCTCCGGAGGATCGCTACACTGTGTTTTAACATCCCAGGTGTTGTCATTCACATCTTTCTATTTCGGTTGTCGGGTGACAACATAAGTATATGATGGTGTTAAAATGCAAAGCAGGCTTTGCTTTATTCACAGAGTCAAAGGTGAGAAGAGACAGGCACACAGTGCCTGCTCCCAACCTTTGTTTCTGTTTGCATTATTTGATGTTTCACTACAAGTTAGAAATGTGTGGGTGCATTTTTGTGTGTGTGAAAAATCTAAACACAGCATGCAGTTAGTCTCAGTCATTATTTGTGTTTTATTTCAAAGCAGTGGTTACAGGGGATGGAATCCCAAGCCAGGATGCAGAAGGGGAATGGAAAACTTCCCTCATCAGCGTACTTAATCATGTCTCCTCTCTCCATCTCTTTGCAGCTCAGCAGTAACAGACTGGTTGTTCTGAGCGGGTGTGAATGTGTGGGACCGTATGAGGATGAAACAGAGCGTTCAGTTCACGCTCAGTGAGTCTTCACCGGATAAAAATAGACTTTAGAAACATTGAGATTGGCCTGCGTGAAGCCCAGGGACAGACCCTCTTGTGGGTGATTGCAGAATGACTCCACATTAAATCTAGTTTGTATCAAAAGATTTATAACTCTGTGGGTTATTTTCACAATAATTTTGGCTTGATGTCCCCTTATGGCATTTTGGGGACCTAAAGCGAGCTGTAATTTTGATCACTTAGATCATTAATGATAGAAAAGAGCTCCCAGTGACCTATTCACATGGCCTGCTTTGTCCACTGTGACCTCCCCCACTGTCATGCTCTGCCATGGCATTTGCTGGACAAGTGTAGTTGTTTCCACTGTCACACTCATGTTAGTCAAGATTAACAGTCAAAGCTGAAATCAATATTCATCAGAACAGGCGGTGTTTATGCAATCTTCTATTGTCCAGTTTTGTGGTGAGCCCATGTGAACTTTAGCCTCGGTTACTTGCACTTACTTGACAGGAGGCGCGCCTGGTGTGGTCTTCTGCTGCTGTGGCCCATTTACTTACACATTGTGCATTCAGAGATGCACTTCTGCATGCATTGGTTATAATCAGCTGTTATTTTAGTTGTTTTTGCAGTCCTATCAGCTCAAAGCAGTCTCGCCTTTCTGGTCTGACCTCTGGCAGACGTGGCATTGTCATCCAGAGTACTGCCACGCACTGGACATTTTCTGTTTTTCAGACCATTCTCTGTAAACCATAGAGATGATTGTGTGGGAAAATCCCAGCAGATCAGCAGTTTCTGAAACACCCAGACCAGCCCGTCTGGCACCAACATTCACGCCCCATTTAAAGTCACTTTTCTTCCCCATTTTAATAGTTAATAGATAATATAATGAGGAATTGAACAGGCGTAGCCTAACTATAGACTGTGTATAAACAATTGAACATGGCAGAAATGACGTCACTCACTGGTTCGCGACTACCTTTCTGAAGTGTGGAGTGTGTCCTTGTGGAGATCCCATTTTGTTTTCCTGGAGCCTGAAATGACCATTTTTGAACGAGTGTCTGGTGTTTCACAATATCAGGTAAAGACAGCTCGGCCAGCTAGCACGCTACATCTGTAAGCTATATGCATGCATGCCACAGATGGCAAGAATTGTTTCTCAGTGCTAACATATAAATAGATTTTAGCCTTAAAATCATATTTATGTGATAATGAATGAGTCACTAACACTCTAAAGGAAAACCTATACGCACACACACACTGTGTCAGCTAGCAGCTATAGCAGAGTCTGTTGATCTGACCTAATCATGCATAACTTTGAGTACAGTTTAAAAGGATGCCTCCAGTAAGGGTTCATCCCCAGTACAGGGTTTATAAAGGTAGGAAAATGAGCTATATTGTATATAGTTGGTGAGCACTACAGGCACCAGTTATCTTTAGTGTGTGGGTCCAACTCTATTTTTGCAGTAACTCGTGTTAGTCGCTTTTGTGCCCTGTAGTTGTTTGCTTGGGAAATGTCTCGTGTGATTATGCTGTTGTGCGGAAATCAACTCTGTGACACTTTGTAGATGAGAAAACTGCAGCGAACCTTCCTGTGACCCGGCCCACATTTAAACAGAGTCTGAGGAGAAAACACAATCTGCCTGTCTGTTTTTCAATCCTCTTGGTCCCACTTCTACCCCCACCCTGACTTCCTGTGGTAGGATCAGAGGCTGACAGGGTCACACCCACCCCACCCTTTTTTTTTATTCCTGGAACTCCACAGTGGGACCCCTCCTCCGGTGGGGGAGGCATGCATGCGCGCACACACACACACAACAAGGCATCTTGTCATTCCTCATTTATACACGCACAACATGTGCATATCTCACTATCACTCCTCGTTAGTGCTGCTCTTCACACACACACACGCCTCGTGGCCCCCTCTGTGAGCTCCTTCCTCTTTTGCTGCCTCGTCTGGGAGCAGATGTGGATCAAGTCGGATTTGCGAAAAGATTCTCAGTGTTTGCTTCAGTCTATTCACAGTGATAAAGTAGGTGTGATTTCTAAGCTGAAGGACAACTCCTGAAGTTTAAATGCTTAAAAAATTGAATTATTTTTTTCCCCCCTGTAATTTACTCCTCACATGGTGCAGTCTGAACTGCTAGAGAGCTATGAACTCCGCCCAGCTGGAGCTCCAGATTGGGTTTAAAACAAACGGAAAGGAATTATTTGCAAATCATGATTAATCCAGGTCTGGTTGCAGCACAGTACTTTTCCAATCCAATTTGTGCTTTTTACTCTTTATGCATTAATTAACAAGTAATTAAGAATTCTGAAGGAGAAACTAGTCAGAAGAGCAAAATGCAAGGTTTTGTGCTTGTAGCATGATGTTCTTCAATGTATAACGTTTGTATTATTGTGTAAAACTCCATTTTTACATTTTGAGCGACATATCAAACCTGTTGCTTAATAGCATATTAAAAGCCACCTGCAAGTATGACAGTGAATCACTGAGATGCCTTAAGAAAGAGAAATGTAATTTCAATAATATGCTTGAGGTTTTCTACATTTGCAAGAAACGCTGCTGCAGTAAATTAAATGAACCTGTAATGCCAGGCCATGGGTGATGTCTTTGGTCAGTTTTACATACTTAGGTTATGAACAAAGTGTCATATTTATACCCCATTTCTTGGCAATATTCACATTTTCCAAAGCAATCCAGTGAGCCGGATTGGTGGTTCTGGTCCCCCAGGCCACCTGTTTCAAACCCCTACTGTATATGAATAATGGACATAGTGATCATGACATCATCAGTTGGTTTTGATTCAAGCTTCTAATTTTAACTCTTGTGTAACGTTGTCAGCTAACACTAGCAGACGGTGTTAGCTCCAAAAGGTACCATCCCCCACATATAGTCAACGACAGGTCTAGTTCAGTATCTTGGATAAACTAATGTGAGGAGTCAACATCTACCTGTCACTCAAAGTGGCCACGCCCCTAATAATGGAGAACTTCAAGCCTTTTTTTGAAAGAGGTGAAACAAATTTTATCTTTTGTAGTTGTCCTGAAGGGGAGTTTTATGCACACGGCTGTAAGCATGTTTATTTCTGCTGGAAAGTTGGACGAGAGGAACTGCAAGCTCTGGCACATCTCAGGTAACATTACTTTTATGCCCCTGAGGTTGCTGCTGCTTCGTTTGGACTAAAATAAGTCAGCAACTCTACATTGTTGTGAATAAACCTACTCAATCAGGTATGGTTTAATTTTTTTGAATTTGGTGCAACTGGCTGGTCAAAGTTGACTTTAATCTGACGTCCCAGGTTTCAAAAAATCTTAATTTACCCTCTGTGCTGTGATAGAAAACTTGCAAGCTAAGTAGCAGCTGCAGGTGTTTTTTATTCGGCACTAATCAGCAAGCACTGGCATGCAATAAGGAGTTGGAATTGAGGTGTGTGTGAGTGCTTGTGGAGTTTTCCCTTTAAGATGTGGAGTCTGCATCCTTCCGCTCTTTCCAGCAGACTAAAACAAACCCTCCCTCCTCAGGATGGCCTGAAACTCACATGTAAAATGTCAACAACTTCCCCCTCAACAGCTAAATAAAGCTCCGCCAAATCTGATTTAGCTGGTAATGAATTTTTAAATGTTTTTACTTGCCAAAGTTTTCCCCAAAATATGTTAGATGTTGTCCACGAATGTGATTTGGCAAATTAAATCAACCTTGAGCTTCCTTTAAAAAAAAAGAAAAAAAGGTAAATAATTGTTTATGTTCTTTTCTGTTGAGCAAATTCACAAATGTTCTGATTTAATTGAGCAGAGCTTTTGTTACTTCTGTCGAACTGAAAGGACAGGTTTGCCTTGAATGGCTTTTTGAAAAGTGGCCATTTACAGAAGAGAATAGATGATAATGAGGCCTCTTCAGAACAAAATGCAGGACCAAACTGCTAACTAGTGAACTGAAAACAAAATAAAGGGTTAAAGCACAAGGTGTAAAGGAAGGCTTTGTGTGATGACTGTGTTGATGTCGCTGTTAGCGCGCTCTGTGCTTTTAAATAGGCCACATCTCTCCAGTTTTCACAGTGCATACTGTTGATTCATGAAGTCTAAACTGCAGTTAAAATGTAAATGTGCTAATTTAGTAACTTACACAAAGTTTTATGAGTACTGTGTGTAAATTTGAACAAATTCTTAGGGTTTTGCCTTTTACATAAGGTTAAAAAAATGCAGGAAAACAACAACAACTGTTGAAATAAGTCAAAGTGTAAACTGTGATGTAACTGTGATGCATCCTTGACTGTTTCCTGGTCTTGTTGGTGCACAAACCTGTTTCGTTGTCTCTGATGGATTTCCCTGTGTGATGTTTAAGGTCAAAAACAGTCTAAGGGGCTTGGAAAGAAAGCGTGTGGTCAAAAACACCACAGAGAAGCGCATTGAGCTACTCTAGACGCAATAAAGTTAAAGCTGTTTCAAACTGTATGAGTGGGTGGAGTTTGGTGAAATTCAGGCTCTGGCTTTGTGGGGGGTTGCCAGTTGGGGGGAAGGTGAGGCATCAAGCTGCCTTTACCTTTGTTTAGAGACACAGAGGGGGCTCTGTCCCCTCACAATGGAACTGAATGATCAGTGTGTGTCCTCTGTGTGCGTGTGTCTGTGTGGGAGGGGTTGTGCTTGCAGCCACACCCAGGCTGATTGGCCGAGGCCCCACCTCGCTGTGGAATCCGCTGGCGCTGGGTCACATGCCAGCCTGAAACACACCACCATGGCCTTAGAGTCTCTGTTTGCCCTCATAGGCTGGAAAAAAAAACAGGAGAACATCAAGTGATGATGTAATTTTTACTGTTCTGTGTGGCAGAGCGCAAGTGTGTCCGATTCTCAGCACACTTCAACAAGTTACGTGTCAGAAAAATATTTGAATTCTGAAGAAAACAGAAGGTGTGGTTCAAAACTGGCTCCGAGTCACATATTAGACTGTGACCTAATACTGCTAATCCTTCTGCAACTAACTAACCTTCAATACTTTACCCGCAACTGCCTTAAAGTGCAAAACATGCCGGTGGCGTAATGCTTAAAATACCGGCGCTCACTGCATTCGATAATGTAAAATCTTTTCTCTGCTATGCTGACATAACGTATGATGCATTGTTTTAGGTTAATATATGCTGGTGAGTGTGCTCTCCAGCTTTGTCATTAAGTCCTGCTGGCAGTTTAACTTGTTAATTATTTACCAGACTGAGAGAAACTTCTCCTCACTGTGAAAACAACCACAACAATGCTGTTAATACTTAATTATTTTGCTTAAATAATATATCAACCCTTTATTTTGAAATTCTTGCACTGCTTCTTCTGATATTATTTCATATCTCTCCTGCTGCTACCAGCTGTCATCTTTTCTTATTTAGATTGGCTTCACTGGGCTTTACATAGACAGCTAACCCTGCACTGTGCAGCACACAGCACTGCGTTTCTCATTAAACAGCTGGGCGTGCGGCAGGGTCGCCGCTGCAGACAGGAAGTCGAGAACTTGTTTATCTATATCAGCATTTCTCGCACCGTGAGAATTATACATAAAGAAGCGCAACTGGAATAATCTCGCTATCACTTCCCGTTTCTGTTCTTTTTAATGCGTGGGTTTTCAGCGTTTCGATGGTGGATTTTCACACTAGGAAAGCACACGCACGTCAGGCCTTTTTAATTGGTGTTTGTAATACGTCTTTTGAGAGAATGTTGGTGGTTTCTGTTGACGATGTTTGTGTTAGTGATGGGACTTTTCTCAGTATCAGCTGTCTGTGCTGACTCTTGCTCAGATGTGAACAAATAATTTGAAGATGAGGGGTTTGAATTTCACCCTGATTACGATCGGTTGTGTTCAGTCACCGGCAGGCCGGGTTTACATTAAAGTTAATCAGAAGTCGATGTGCTGATCTCACAAAGTCACATTTCTGTTTAAAACCACAAAACTGTAAAAAAACACCTCCCTCAAACGTCACCTTTAACCACATACCTGTCAGCATGAGCTGAACTCGAAGAGGAAGAAAAAGAAGTGCGGTAGATTGCTTTATGTACTTCTTTTACAACTTTTGTTTATATAACTATTTGGTCATGACCTGGTGGCTGTGTATTAATAGAAGGATAAAGACAGACGCTGAAATATGCCAGTCACTTTGTTTGGCACAACTTGTTAGAACTGGGTTGGAGGTTTTCCTCAGAGATTTTGATCCTTGTTCCTGCACAATCACAATCTGCACATCCATGATGTGAATCTCAGGCTCCACCACATCTCAAAGGTGCTCTGCTGGCTTGAGATGTGTTACTGTGGAGGTCATTTGAGTGCAGTGAACTCGGTGTTGTTGTCAATGAACCAGTTTGAGCGATCTGAACTTTGTCACATCGTATGTTATCCCACTGGAAGCAGCCATCAGAAGATGGCTACACTGGGTTCTAGGCTGTGCCATTTAAATGATGCCCAGTTGGTACTAATGGGCCAAAGTGTGCCCTACACCATTACACCACCACCATCCTGAACCACAGATACAGTGCAGGATGGATTTATACTTTAACTTTGCAACAGAAATGTAAACTCA